>NW_027430900.1:0-29130 GCF_044706935.1 Curcuma longa | reverse complement strand
CACGCAATTATACTGGTAATAATCGAGGGCCCCAAAGGCTATTTATCTACTCTGCATAGCAGAGGTACTTATATTATAGTAAGGCGGATTAGTCTACGCCTTTGGGGCTATTTATCTCCTTCACCAACAGAGCTATAATTTCTTTCTATTTATTTTAGGCTTAGTCGTAAATAGCCCCAAAGGCTATTTATCTGCTCTGCATAGCAGAGGTACTTATATTATAGTAAGGCGGATTAGAACTTAATTATAGTAAGTAGGGCCTTTGGGGCTATTTATCTCCTTAGTCGTAAATAGCCCCAAAGGCTATTTATCTACTCTGCATAGCAGAGGTACTTATATTATAGTAAGGCGGATTAGAACTTAATTATAGTAAGTAGGGCCTTTGGGGCTATTTATCTCCTTGAATATAAAGAAGTTCCAGTCGGTGGCCCCGAAGCGAGGGAAAGGAACTTCTAATACTATATTTATATAAGCTATTTCTTTCAATGAAATTAAATTCTACTCCAACTCCAAACTCAGTAGAAGCCCCAGCGGAAGGTGCAACGAACTTATATTTAGTTTATAGGCCCTCAAAAAAGCATACCTCCTAGGAGCTGTCCCTTCCTAACCTCAACCCCAGTCGAAGCCCCAGGTGCAACCCGTCCAACAGCCCCAGGCGCAACCGGCCCCTAAAAGAAATAGAAATTCCGATTACTTCACACCTCAGAGCATACCATTTACAGTAGTTCCCAACTCCATCAATCCTTGAATAAGAAACTAATTCGTAATTTCCGACCCCAGACACCCCCTTGCCGGAGAAGCCCAAGGCGAAACCTCAACCCTAGGAGTCTAATACCAATTCTAAAGGAATCCAATTCACTGAGCTATCGATCCTTTTTTCGTATCGAGATCACCTAAATTACTTATAGCGTTTCAGAACCTGTCCTTTCGATCGATTGATTTGAAATAGCGAAGACTGAAAGGCCAAAGAAAGTAAGTGGTCTCTAAATGGCCTAAAGCCATTTACGCAACTATACTGGTAATAATCTGCTGTGGAATGAAATAGCGAAGCAACTATACTGGTAATAATTTAAGGAGAGGAACTGGTCAATTGAGATAAGGATAGGAACTTGACTTTCTCTTAGGCATTGAAAGAGCCTTGAAGACTTCGCTTAGGGGAATTGAAATTAGTATAAAGAACTTCATAGAGTAGAGACCTTTTCATTGACTTCAAGAGATTAGGGTGCTTGAAGACTTCGAAGAGGGGAAGAAAGAATTCAATAGAATAGAAAGGAATGGAATGGGAATCGAACAAAGGAGAGGACAGCTGATAAGGAGAGGGTATTGAATATAGTAGACAGATGCTTTCAGACTTCGAAGAGGGGTTGAAAAGAAAGAGTATAGAGGGGGATGACTATCTACGATATGGTGGTATTTGCTTTTAGGGCGATTGTATTGATTTGATTTAACTATCTTATTTATCGATAGATTTAAATCCTTCCGGGCATATACCCATAGTAAAAGAAAGTACTGAAAGATCCAACGTATCGAGAGAACGAAGAGAACGAAAGGGAAGTTACTGCTCCTAGGAGAGAGGTATTTCAATAGCCTTTAGGATTGGATTCGAAGTGCCTTCCTGACCTCGAAGAGGTGAAGATAGAGATAGAGAAGTATGGATTTCAATTTCCTAAGGATAGTAGAATAGTTTAACTATCTACGATATGAAGGTAGAGAGGGGCATAAAAGTAGAGATATAAATTTAAATTTCCTTTCACTTCTATAGATTTAAGTTTCAGTACCTAGACCTTCAAGGAGATCTAGGACTTCAATCGGGGTTACCAACTAGGCAACCCCTCCTTCATCTATATGTCTTTCTTTTCCGGAAGGTTCGGATTAGTCGTAAATAGCCCCAAAGGCTATTTATATGCCTCTGCGTGGCAGAGGTACTTATCTTATATTATATACAGTTAGTCTACGCCAAAGGGGCTATTTATCTTTTTGGTCAAAGAAATTACTAGAAACAACAGGACAGCTCAGACCTGAGGAAGGGAAAAAGAAAGGGATGCAATCGAAAGAGAGCGAAGCGAACGACAAGAAAGAGAGTAAGGAAAGAGAGTCCTTGAGCTTACGCCCACTTAATAATTTGCTTCGGTTCACCCTCCCCTTATCAGGGGAGCGTATTCATTCCACCTGGCAGCCCCTTGTTCCTCAAATAGGTCTAATTCCGACCTATGCCCTGGTCAAAGAAATTACTGAAACAGCGAAGACTGAACAACAGGAACGACAGCAAGCAACTTCAGACCTGAGGAACAGAACGACAGGAAAGATAGTAAGGAATGGAATGATGGAATGCAACAAAGGGAAGGGAAAGGGGATTCCACAGAAGGAGCTAGGGCTTCAGCAGAAGGGTCTGGGGCTTCAACAGAAGGAGCTAGGGCTTCAGCAGAAGGAGCTAGGGCTTCAGCAGAAGGGTCAGTTGGAGCTTCTACTTTTGGAGTTAGAGTTAAATTTGAATTTAAATAAATATAATATATAAATAGACAGATGCAGCTATCCTAGGTGCAGAGAGCTGAATTCAGATTCCTAGAGGTCAGTAGATAAGGTAGCCATTTGAACTGTACTTGAGGTCAGTCGATTGGGTTTGACTAGAGTAGACCAAGGAAAGAATCGAAGAAAGAGAAGTTCCTGCTCCGTTTGAGAGAGGTAGATGAATTCAACTTCAAAGAAAAGGGTAGGAGTTCAAAGAATTGATTTGATCTGGGGTTGAGTTCAGTCGCCTAATATAATAATAAGTCGAATAGGTTGAAGTTTCCTTTCACTTCTATTGAAGTATAGGTGTTCCATATTAGACCGTCCTTGATCTCTAGGACTTCAATCGGGGTAACCTCCCGGCCACCCCTCCTTCATATATGTATTATAATTCCGCACATATTCACTGGTCAAAGAAATTACTAGAAAACCAACAACAGATGCAACCAAAGAAAGGAAAGGGAACCGAACCGAAAGGAACTAATGAAATCGAGATAGGAAGGAAAGGAATGAAAATAGCTCGAAACTATACTGGTAATAATTTAGGGCGAGGAATGAATACGCGAACACCTGATAAGGGGAGGAATGAAGAAGGTAGCGAGAGAAAGAGAACCGGAAGGGAAAGGAAGAGAACGATTTCAAAGGAGAGGGATGTCGATTTAGAGTGATGGGTTTAACCTGAACCTGAAGAAGGCGTAGTTCCACCTGAAGTTGGAGTTCTTGGAGTAGAATTGCATTCATAAAAAGACCTTATATAAATAGAAATATGCAACTACTCCAATTGGAAGTTGGAGATACCAAAGGTAGAGATCGAAAGGAAAGGACAGCTGAGGGGAGTAGATAAGTATGGATTGGGGAAGGGTTTCCTGTAGAGGGGTAGGAGTTTAGTAGATGGTCTTTCGTAGTTTTGAATATACCTAAGACAGATAGAGTTTAGGGTTTTGAGTTCTGTAGGTACGATAGCTCAGTTGAGTTCCTATAGTTTAGGGTTGAGGGTTTTGAGTTACATTGACTTTAGAGTTAAGGGTTTTGAGTTACAGGAGAGGCAGTTGGGCATTTCTCCCTCCTTGGGTGGCTATCATGTTCGTAGTCCCTAATTGATCTACTTTTGAAGCACCTAATGATGCTACTTTTGTCTACTTTTTTCAGTACCTAAAGTCTCTATTCTGCCCTCTTTCGAGGTCCTCTAAATCTGCGTACTCAATTGAGCTCTCTCCAACTGCAGTCTCAGTGGAAGCTCCTGCTTCCCATACCCAAGCTCTGGTGCCCTTTCTTTGATTGACTCCTCAGGTGCCGATCGAGACCTTTCTGTTTCAGTACTTTCTTTTACCGCGCATATGCCCGGAAAGAAAGATATATTTTAAGGAACGATGGGGTTTCCTCGTTGCCCTACTTGAGAGACTTTTTCAGCCTCGAATTGAGATACTTTGGCAGCAGCAGCTGATTCTACTTTTGCGACTTTTGAAGCCCCGAATTGATCTACTTTTGTAGCTCCTAGAAAGCAGCAGCTGATGATTCTACTTTAGCGACTGCATCCCCTACTTGATCTACTTTTGGAGTACCTAATTTCTTACTTTTTTAGCTCCTGATTTCTCTACTTTTGTAGGAACGGATTTCTCTCTACTTTAGACTTTTGCAGTACCAGTAGCTGCCTCTTTAGCGACTTTTGAATCCCCTACTGAGTCTACTTTAGCCCCAACTTAGGAAGCCCCTACTTTCCTCTACTTTAGCAGCCCTACCAACTGAGTCTACTTTAGCCCCAACTTTTGAAGCCCCAAAGGATTCTACTTTTTTAGGAGCCCCTACTTTCTCTACTTTGTGCCGTACCGAATTTCTCTCCTTTTGCAGTAAGGGATTATTCTCCTTTTGCTACTGTTGAAGCCTCAACAGAGGCTGAGACTTTAGGACCAACTTTTGCATCAACAGAAGATGATACTACTTGAGGAACAAGTTTACCAGCCCCAGGGGATTTGACTTTTGCTACTGTTGAAGCCTCAACAGATTCTTCTACAGTAGTACCAACTTCCCCATCCCCAACAGAGTATTATACTTTAGGAACAACTGCCCTACCTGATTATTCTAGTGTTCATTAGGAACTACTTTTCAAGTCAAGAACCAAAGGATTATACTTTAGCTACAGCCCCAGAGGATTCTAGTTTAGGAACGACTTTTGCCTCAACAGAGGATTCTCTAGGAACAACTGCCCCAGCAAATTATAGTATTACGCACCAGGAACGTTTACATTTCTTTTTTTAGGGGGGCGGGGTCAGCCCTATCTAAAGGAACTGCAAGCTAAAGGAACTGCAAGAGCAGCAGCCCTAGCTACTCTAGTAGCAACAGTAGGAACAGTAACGTTTACATTTATTTTTTTAGGCCGCGTCAGCCCTATCTAAAGGACCTGTAACATCAGTAACAGTAGCAACTGTGTCAACTTCAAAGGCAGTAGCAACAGGAACTGCAACAGCCCTAGTACCAGTAACTTCAATAGCCGAGGACCCAGCAACCCTAGTAACTGCAATAGCGACACCTGAGTCTCCTTTATCTCCTTTTGCAGTACCGAAAGGAACTACTTTTCAAGCCCCGAATTGAGAGACTTTTTCAGCCCCGGAAGATTCTACAGCCCCAGAGGATTCTACAGTAGGAACTATTTTTGCACCAACTGAGGGTGCACCAACTGCCCCTCAAGTTTAATTCTACTTTCTTTAGGAACTACTCCAACAGCAGCCCCAAAGGCACCAGCCCTAGCAACAGCCGCCCCAACAGCAGTAGCCGCCCTAGCACCAGTCACTTTCAAGAGCAGGAGTGAACTTTTGCAGCCCCAAGTGAGTCTCCTTTCTGAAGCCCCACCTGAGTCTACTTCTGAAGCCCCCGATTCTTCTCCTTTATCTACTTTTGCAGCAGCCCCGACTGGGTATACTTTTGCAGTAGCGGAGTCTTCTACTTTAGGAACAGGAACTACTTTTTCAGTACCGAAGGGAACTCCTTTAGCCCCACCTTTTCAAGCCCCGAATTGCTCTACTTTTGCAGTAGCTAATTGATCTACTTTTGCAGTAACGGATTTAGCGACTTTTGCTACTTTTTTTTCAGCGGCAAATTTCCTCTACTTTTGCAGTAGGAAATTGAGCTACTTTTCAAGCACCAAATTTAGCTTTTCAAGCACCAAATTTGGGTACTTTTGCATTAACGGATTCTTCTACTTTTGCCCCTTTTTCAACATGAAAAAGTGTCGCAAATGCGAAGTATAGAAATATCTCGATTCGCTGTTTTGAATTTCTTCAACTCGAACCCCATATGAGTAGTCTTATGTGCGTGGCTGACTAGTATTATGTATGTGGCTGAATAGTCTTATCCATGTGGCTGACTAGTATTATCTATGTGGCTGAGTAGTCTTATCTTGGCTCCGGGCCAATTTTAATGGAAGGAGCTAAATAGCCCCAAAGGCGTAGACTAATCCGCCTGTATATAATATAAGATAAGTACCTCTGCTATGCAGAGGCAGAGAAATAGCCTTTGGGGCTATTTACGACTAAGGAGATATCTTGAAAATTCTCTTTTATCAAAGAAAATTTAGATCAACTTTTTGCAACTTGGGGCCCCGTTGCTTAGGGCAAATCCAATTTTGAATATTTTGTCGCAAATCCAAAGAAAATTTCTCCTTGCTTTTATCAAAGAAAATTTAGATCAACTTTTGTTGAACTTCTGTACCCCGTTCCTTATGTAAAAGAGAGTTTAGGCTCCAAAGTTTATACCCGTACACGTTTTCGCCTTCGTCCCTTGCTTGTGTCCCTGTTGCTTAGTCAAATGAAAACCCTTCTATTATCAACTTCCCTCGCCGCCCTAGCCTCCCTAGCTCCCGTAACTGCATCAGCCGCCGCATTAGCTTCAAAAGCCATAAGTAATATAAGTGCCTGAAGTGGTGTTTGGTCTCTACTTTGTTTGGGTCTACCGGTACTAGCTCCTCTGTAGTGGGTTTTCTGTCCAGCCATAGTGCTTGTAATTGTTTTTATTATTATGTCCTTTGCTTTGGTGTAGCTTCCCTTTTTGGTTTTCACTTCTGGGTATTCTATCCTGACTTTATTTGTTTCTGTACCTAGTAAGGTGTTATTTATTACCCATATATGGTGTTTTCCCCAGCTTATTATTCTAGGAGGGCAAAGCAGATTATTACCAGTATAGTATAGTATAGTACCCTCCTTAGTAAGTTCTTTGAGGCCCCTACTATAATTAAGTTCTCTTCTGGTCGAGCTCTATCGAGCCTCGGGGTGTGTGGTATTTGATTTTTTTCTTTCCTTTCTATTGTCTCCCCTCTCCCAAAGCAGATTATTACCAGTATAGTATAGTACCCTCCTTAGTAAGTTCTTTGAGGCCCCTACTATAATTAAGTTCTCTTCTGGTCGAGCTCTATCGAGCCTCGGTACGAGTATAGTAGTGTTCTGTTGCTCGCCCAGGCGGCCGAGGGCGGTTTGGGGTTTTGGGCCCCAACTTACTTTTTTATATAGGGGATTCTGTCCTAGCTTTTCTGTAGGGCCCCTTTGAGGACCTGGTTAAGGACAACCCGGACCTGTGTACAACCCTGGCCGGTGCAAGGACAACTAGACAAGGCCAACTGTGCCCGTGTACAAGTCTCATGCTTTCCTCACTAGCCTCACTAGCAGCAGTACCAGCGGCACTCCTCTACTCCGATCCGACTCTAAAGCGGCACTCCTCTACTCCGACTCTAGAGCATCCCTACTATACGACTGACCTGCAGCCCTATATCCTTTATTTACTTCAGGGGGAGCCCCAATGTACTACTACTGAGTACCAAGAGTAGCAACAGGAACTAAAGCCGGGAACTTATTATTATATTAGGGCCTATCTCCAGGAACTGCAACAGCACCAGTGGCACCAGTAGCAGCCGTAGCAGTAGGAAGAGTAGCAGCCGCCCTAGGAACAGTATAAAGAGCACCAGTGGTACCATTAGGAAGAGTCACTTCAGTAGCAGCATCCCTGGCTACTATAACAGCACCAGTAGCTCCTTTTCCAAGGGCCGGATTTCCTTTACTTTTTAAGCCATATTTTAAGTAGGAAGCTACTTCAAGCTCCGAAGCCCTACTTCAGTAGCTACAGGAACTGCAACGGAAGCATCACTAGTAGCAACCCCTAGGAACGGGGAACAGCCCCCAGCAACAGGAGCAACTAAAGGAACTCCAACAGCCGAAGACCTATCACTACTAGTAACAGCCCCAGCCGCAAAAGAGTTTCCTTTATCTACTGAAGCCTCCACAGAGTCTTCTCCTTTATCTACTGAAGCCTCAACAGAGTCTTCTCCTTTAGGAACTACTTTTTCAAGAGCAGCCCCAGGAGCCCCATCCCTAGCAACAGGAACTTCAAGAGCGTCCGCCCTAGCGACTTTTGCAGCACCTGATGAGTCTCCTTTAGCCCTACCTTTGAAAGCCCCAGATTCTTCAATTATAGTAAGGCGGAACTCCTTTTCAAGGAGCAGATTCTTCTGCCGCCCCGTAGGATTCTCCTTTATCTCCTTTTGAGTACCTCCTTTCTCTACTTTTCTGGAAGTCCGTAGGTGCATCTGGAAAGCCGTAGGTGCATCCGAAGCCCTACCTCAAAAGCCGAAGCCCTATGCAGTACCTAATTTCTCTACTTTATGGAGTAGCTAATTTATCTGCTTTTGCAGGAACGTATGATTCTACTTTTGCAGCCCCTACTTGATCTACTTTTTCAGCCCTGAGCTACTTTTCAAGGAGCGTATTCTTCTGCAGGAACGTATTCTTCTCCTTTATCTACTTTTGCCGTAGCGTCTTTATCTACTTTTCTGGAAAGCCGTAGTGACTCAAAAGCCTCAGGTGCTGAAGCGGAAGCCGCAGGTGCCTACTCAGAAGCCTAAGGAAATTATTATAGTATGGCTCATAAGGGAAAGCCCTACTTCTTGTACCCTACTCTAAAGGGGAAGCCCTACTTCTTGTACCCTACTCTAAAGGGGAAGCCCTCCTTGTGCCCTACTCAACATCCGAAGCCTGAGGTGCTTACTCAAAAGCCGAGGCCATACTATAATAAATTCGCACCAGGAACGTTTACATTTCTTTTTTTAGGCCGTGGTCGGTAGCCCTATCTAGGGGAACTGCACTAGCTGCAAAAGCAGGATCTACTTTAGCATCAACAGAAGCAACTGCACCAGCTACTAAAGGAGCTACTAAAGGAGCAGCTAAAGGAGCACCAACTCCAGAGTACCTATCAACCCTAGTAACTTCTCCAGCCCCACCAGTCGAAGACCTATCAACAACCCTAGTAACTTCCCCAGCCCCGTAGTACCTATCAACCCTGGGAACTGCACCAGTAACTTCCCCAGCCCCGGAGGACCTATCCAACAGTGGGAACTGCCCTAGCCCCAAGGTGGTCTCCTTTGTCACCACCTTTTCAAGCCCCAGGGGATTCTTAAGTTAGAGGTTAAAAAGCACCTCTCTGCCCCAACTGAGTCTACTTGATCTACTTTTCAAGCCCCGAGATATACTTTTGCAGCCCCAGTGGCATCCTTTACTTTAGCGACTTTTGCCGTACCGAATTGAGCTACTTTTCAGTACCTAATTTCCTCTACTTTTGGAGGAGCGGATTTGGGTACTTTTGCAGGAACGAATTTCTCTAGTGTTCATTAGTCACTACTTTTGCAGCAAGGAATTTCTCTACTTTTGGGGCCCCTACTTTAACCGCAAGGAACGGTTTTCCTGTATCTGTCGTCGCGCCTGACGCGTTCCTCTCTTTCTCGTACCCGTAAGAAGCCTCAAGTGATAAGTATAATGATGTAAGTCTTTCCTAGCAGCCCCAACAGCTTCAATGGCAGTATCAACACTAGCCCCAGTCTAGTCTGAAGCAGCACCAGTGGGAGCCGTAGGAGCAGTAACACTAGCAACAAAAGCATCCGTAGCAGTCGCCCCAGTAGCTTAAACTCAAAAGGCGAAGGTGCTGACTCCAAAGGCGACGACCCTCTAACCCTAGTCAAGAGCTTCTGCGTCTGGGTCTTGGGCTTCTGGCTGATGCAAAGGCAACTGCCAATGCAGGAAAGAATAGGGCTTCTGAGTTTGAGGCTAAGGCTTCCGTAGAGGTAGAGGGAAGATGAGTTTGGGTCAAGGGCTTCTGTAAAGAGGGCTGATGCAAAGGCAACTTGAAATGCAGGAAAGGGCTTCTTAGTTTTAGGCTAAGGCATCTGTGTCTGTGTCAGGGTCTGCTTCTTTTGTTTCTAATGGAACTGGAAAAGCAACTGCAAAAGCAACTCCAACAGCAGCACCACTAGACTCAAAAGGCTCAACCAACTTAAAAGCCTAAGGTGCTGAAGGGGAAGCCTAAGGAAATTATTATAGTATGGCTCAAAAGCCGAGGATGCCTACTCTGAAGCCGAAGCTTTAGGTGCCTACTCAGAAGCGGAAGCCGCGGGTGCCGAAGCCGAAGCCTAAGGAAAAACCTCAACATCCGAGTACCCTAAGTATGCTCTTTCCTTGTGCCCGAGTAGTTTGTATAATTAGAACCCAGCCTCGAAAGGCCCTAAAAAAAGAAATGTAAACGTGCCTAAACAACTCGAAAGGCCCTAAAAAAAGAAATGTAAACGTGCCTAAACAACTCAAAAGCCGAGGCCATACTATAATAAATTCGCAACAGTAACGTTTACATTTCTTTTTTTAGGCCGGGAACTTATTATTATATTAGGGCCTAGCACCAGGAACTGCACCAGCGACACTAGCACCAGGAACTGCAATAGCTTTAGCACCAGGAACTGCAAGAGCAGCATCCCTTGCGACTTCTAGTAGCAACTATACTAGGCTGGGTTCATACTTTAATTTACAGTCTTTTTTCAAAGGTAATAGTCACGCACTTCTTTTCCCTCGATTGGGTATTATAAAATATACCCTGGTTGACTGGTATGTAGAAGAAGTTGGTGTACCTGGGTTGGTGTTTGACCTTTAAGTCTGGCTTCCAATCTATGGTTTTGCCACCTGAAACCTGTTCCCGTATGGGTATCAATGATTTTGAGAAGTATGTATTGGCTTGTAAGGGTGCTTACTCAACAGCCGCAGCCCTCGGAACAGTAGGAGAACTCTATAAAGCAGCTGCCCTAGTAGCAACTGTTGAAGCAACTATCCAAGCCGGACTAGTATACTCGAAAGCAGCAGCCTCAGTACTGTACTAGTAATCAACTGGTGCATCCGCATCCCTAGGAGGAGCTGACTCAGTAGCAGCATCCCTCGGAACAGTTGCCTCACTAGCTGCAGTGTACTCAGTAAGAACAGTAGCCCCAGTGGGAGCCTCTCTTTTAGTTTAGCCCTACTCCTTTCCTTTATCTACTTTTGAAGTATCTACTTTTGAAGCCCGAAGTGCAACTTATTTATATTCATTTGAGGCCAAGGGGCCTATCCCTAAGTCCCTTCCAAAGGGAGCCCTACTAGTCACTCCCAGGGCAAGGGCAGTACCTGATTCTGAAGTGCCTGCTCTATTTCCAGCTGCAAAGGCATCAGCTCCCGAGTCTGTAGTGCTAGCTCCAAAGGCAGCCGATTAGTAACTACTTGAAATCAGCATCCCTATGCTTAAAAGCAGGATCTCCTTTTGCATCAACAGAAGCAACTGTCCCAGCCTCAACATAAGGAACTGCCCCCGCAACTAAAGGAGCACCAGGCTTAAAAGCAGCATCTACTTTAGCAACAGAGGATTCTACTTTAGGAGCAACTGCCCCAGCCTCAACGTAAGGAACTGCCCCAGCGTAACCAGCGGCCCCACCTCTACCAGGCGAGTACCTATCACTACTAGTAGCTGCCCCAGCCGTAAGTGATTCTCCTTTACCTACCTGAGTCTTATACTTTAGGCCCGTGTTGATTTTAAGGCCACTTGATTTTAGGGCCACCTGATTCTGAAGTGCTAGGTTCAAGAGGACCTAATTTATCTACTTTTGGAGTACCTAATTTAGGTACTTTAGTAGTAGCGGATGATTCTCCTTTCTCTACTTTATCAGGAGCGGAGGATTCCTATCCTTTAGGAACTACAGGAACTACTTTAGCCTCTTAGGAAGGAACGTATACTTTAGGAACTACTTTAGCCTCAACGTAAGGAACTACTTTATCCTCAACGTAAGGAACTACTTTAGCAGCCCCGGATTCTTCTACTTTAGGAACTTGTTGAAGCAGCCCCATAGGATTCTCCTTTACTTTATGAGCAACTAACTTTTCAAGAGGAACAACGAATCAAGCACCTAATTGATCTACTTTTCAAGCACGAACTGATTATGAAGTTAGAGGTTGTTCAAAAGCCTTTCCAGAACATAAGGACGTATCCGTGCATAAGGTATCTGTATATCCTAGATAAGGAAAAGTAGCCCTACTAGATAAGGATAAGTAGCCCTATATACTATATCTAAGTATAAGTGTATCCCTATATATAAGTATGATGAGTAACACCTGAGAAGCCTAAGCCTAGGAGCTACTTTAGCCCTACGCAACTAGTGGCTAAGGCCCAACATCGGAATCTCTCCTCAGTAGCAACTGATACCCCCGTAGTATCAACTCCAAGATGTGAATACCCAGGAACTGCACCAGCAACATCAGAGTCTCCTTTTGCATCAACGGAGGATTCTACTTGAGGAACTACTTTAGCAGCCCCAACAGAAGGAGCAACTGTACCAGATGATTATAGTTTAGTAACGACTTTGAAAGCCCTACCTGATTATGAAGTTAGAGGTTCAAAAGCCCCGAATTGGGATACTTTTAAAGCACCCTACCTAGGAGTAGTCTCCTTTATCTACTTTGGAAGCCCCGGATTCTTCTACAGTAGGAACAACAGGAACAAGAGGAGCACCTCAGGCCCCAGAGGATTCTAGTTTAGCTACTTTGTAAAGTAAGGGAACATATGATTCTACTGCTGCACCTAATTTCTCTCCTTTTCAAGCACAAGCAACAGATGCATCACCTCAAGGAACGTATGTCAGCACCTAATTTCTCTCCTTTTGGAGCCCCGGAGGATTCCTATACTTGAGGAACTACAGGAACGAGGAACTACAGGAACGACTTTTGCCTCAACGGATGATTCTAGTTTAGGAACTACTGTTGCCTCAACGGAAGATTCTAATTGATCTACTTTTGAAGGAACGGAAGATGAGACTTTAGCAACAACTGCACCAGCATCCATCCCCAGGGGATTCTACTTTAGCAACAACTGCAACTTACTTATATTGAGGGCGACTTATAACTTATATTATATACAGGCGGAGGATTCTCCTTTAGCAACAACTTCCCCATCCGCACCTGATTATGAAGTGAGAGGTGTTTTTCAAAGCACCGAATTGATATTTCTGAAGTGGGAGGTGTTTCAAAGCACCGATATACTTTTCAAGCAGCAAGTGAGTCTCCTTTATCTACTTTGGAAGCCCCAAGTGAGTCTACCCCAAGTGAGTCTACCCCAACTTAGTCTTTTATAAGGAGCACCTGCACCAGCAACAGTAGCAACAGCAGAAGCATTATCTACTTTAGGAACAGGAACTACTTTAGGAACAGGAACTACTTTTGAATCCCCAAGTGATGATTCTACTTTATGAGGAACTGCCCTACCGCTCCGTGGGTCTTCTACTTTAGGACCAACTGCACCAAGAAAGAGGTAGTGTCTACTTGAGCCCCAAAAGCAGGATCGACTCCCCCCAGCCCTAGCAACAGCAGCCCCACCAGCAACATCCCTAGCACCAGTCACTTTCAGGAGCAGCAGCCCTAAACTTTTAAAGGAACTGATGATTGTAACTGCAGTAGCAGCAGTAGCCTCAGTAGCCGGAGTATTAGTATCCTTAGCAGCCTTAGCATCCCGAGTAGCTCCAGTAGTAGCAGCAGCTTTTGTTTTAAGGAGTACTCTTTGTTAGCAGCGACTAAGTAGGCAGCTTGCTTTGGTAGGTCTTGTACTACTGTCTTATGCTTTTCTAGGTGTACTAAAATCTTAGCTTCTTTAGCTTCAGCTTCAAGTGATGGGTCTAGTCTTTCTTTAGGTACTCTATTTACCACTTATTGGTATATTGCTCGCAACTCTTCTCTTAAGTTAAGTGGTTAAGTGACTTTGGGTTTCCTATCCTTGGCGGCCGAGCTTGATCTGAGGGCAACTCAAAAGGGGAAGCCCCAGTTGTACTCAAGAGCGGACTAAGTGCGAGGATTTCCTTTAGCATCCCTAGCAGCAGTGGACTCAGTAGCATCCGTAGGAACAGTAGCCTACTAGGAAAAGCAACTCCAAGAGCAGTAGCAACCCTAGACTCACTGGCCCCAGCAGCAACACGAGCCCCAGCAGTGGTAGTAGCAACAGTAGGAAAACACTAGACTCTTTCTTCTAAAGGAGAGCCCCCCTCTACCTAGGTCAAGTAGTCTGTACGGTAACTTTTGACTTTGCAATAGGAGCACTATCTACCCATATTAATCCCTTCCCTAAGTGTACAGCTCTTTTTTCTAAGCCTAAAGTTCTAGCTTTTGAGAGCGCCTAAGTAAGCTTGTTTTGTTAGGTCTTCAGATTCTGATGATGGGAAGTATGTCATTTAGGTACTATATTTGTGACTTATTGTGATATTGCTCGCATAAGAGTTGCTCGCAACGTAGTAATTAATTTAGTAGTACTGTGCGTGCGCTCCTCGAGCTGTGCTTTACGTACTGTCCCCCCTCTAGGCGGGGCTCGGGGGAGTATCCCCCTACCCTTAGTGCCAGTCATCTGATGAGTCTTATGTATGGGAAATGCCAATTTGAGTGAATTTTATTTGATAAAAGAAAATTTAAAGAGTACAACTTTTGTCGAACTTAGGACCCAAAGCGGATTATTACCAGTATAGTTGCGTGCCCTCCTTAGTAAGTTCGTTTGAGCGCCATTCACTCTAACCTTAGGGAAAATCTAATTTAGGCAAAAAACCCGGGGTTTTCAACTTTGACAAAACTTCTGGACCACTTCCTTAGGGGAAATCCCATTTAGGCCAAACGGGGTTTTCGACTTCCGACCTTCCTTGTCTTGTGTACCTGTCCCTTATGCTTAGTCAAATGAACAACTATCTTTTTCGAGTGTGACTCTTCTCTCCCTTCTTGAAGGATAGCCATTCCCAGTGTTTTCCTAAGGTACAAAACCTCTATCTACTACTTAAACAACTCGAACCCCCTAACCCCAAATAAGTAGCTCGTCTCTGTACCTCTCCTCTACCCAGTCAGTTGCTCTTCTTTTATTGCCCCCCACCCCATACTGACTTTCTTTTGTGGCGACTACTCTAGCTGTAGCTCTTACCTGGGTGTACTAGGTTTTGTGGCTAGCCATAGTAGTCCTAGTCCTTATACTAGTTTTTCTCTCTAGTGCTGTATCGGTTTTAGCTTCTGGGGATTGTATACGTTACTTGTATTTGTTTATTTCGTTTTCCTGGGGTCTTCCCCTCTCCCAAAGCAGATTACGGTATTGCGTAAATGGCTTTGAGGCCCCTACTATAATTAAGTTCTCTTCTGGTCGAGCCCTATCCAGGAATACCCTCGGGGTGTTTCGTAGTTGTATTAGTTTCTGTCCTTTCCTTTGCGCCCCTCGGGGATTATTCCTTGTGTCCCTTATCACCCCCCGGAGGGGAGGGGAGGTACCCCCCGGAGGGGAGGAGAGTAATTCATCAGTTTGATTTATCCCTTAAGGCCCGGGTACCTTTTCCCAAGGGAATACACAAACTTCGTTCTCGGGCGCGTTTGCTTATAGGAAAATACTCTGAGTTGGCAATTTACTGTATTAGGGCCCCTTACTTTGTACTTGGTCTAATTCCTTCCTTGCTTTTCTTTCTGCCCTTTTTACCTGGCTAAGGCCTTTCCTGGGTACAGTAACGACGCAAGGACAACCATGGCAAGGACAACCCGGGCCGAGGTCAAAGTCTCTTTAGGATATTGTACAGGTAAGCGCCAAGGGCAGAGGAGAGGTAAGCCAATAATCCCACAAGGGGGTCAGAGTACAGGTAATCCCCAAAGGGGGGAGTAGGGTAATCCCCAAAGGCATAGTACAGGAAAGAGTATGGGTAATCCTTTTAGGCAGAGGAACGAGTAAGCCACTAATCCTTAGGCAGAGGAACGAGTAAGCCACTAATCTCCCCTTAGGCAGAGTAGAGTACAGCCGCAAAGGCGTAGGCCAGGTAAGCTACACTAATCCCAGGGCAGGGTACAGGTAATTCCAATAAGCCCTAAGTCGTTCCTCTATCTTATCTCGAACACCCAAGTGTTGCCCTTTTGACTCGCTCACCGAAGTTGGTCTTTTCTTAATGTCCCCTGTACGAAGGTATCCCTAGCAAAAGCAACTCCTACAGCAGTAGCAACACTGGACTCACTGGCAACACTAGCAACTAAAGCATCACCAAGAGGAACACCAGTAGCTAGAGTAGACTCGAGCTCAGCCGTACCACTAGCAAGAGTATCAACAGTAGGAGAACTCTATAAAGCAACAGTAGGAACAGTATAGGACTCTGGAGCAGCCGATGAATTTATATTTGACTTCCCGACTTTAGCAACACTAGTCTACTCTAGGGAAGTACTTATTAGTTTAGGAAGTTTTAAGTCAACAACTTGAGGAACAACAACTTGAGGAACTAAAACAGCTTCAGATGTTAAGTATGTTGATGATGATGTAAGTCTTTCCTCTGTATTGCTTTTATGGATTCCTCCTTTCTTTATTGCTCGCAACATAGTAACTAAGTAGGAAGCGTAGCAAAGGGATTATAATATCCAAAGCGGCAGAGCTACAGTGCAGCTAAGTATTTTAATTGTGTACTCTAGCAAGACTCTTCTATAGCTCGTACTCCTTAGTTAGCTGCGGGTGTTGTCCTTTTTAACCTTGAGTCAAACTCAAAAAGGCCAAGACCCCAAGGTGCTTTCCTTTACCCCGAACCCCGACTCAAAAGGCCAAGACCCCAAGGATGCTTTATTGAGGATGCCTCTTTCTTGTGCCCTACTCAACAACCGAGGAGACAATGCCTCTAAACTCAAAAGCCGAGGACCTATGCCCTACTTCCAAAGCCGAAGACCCAAGACCCCTACCCTACTCAGAAGCCGAAGCCGAAGTTGGCTTTTTCTTGAGCCCTAGTAGCCCTGGTAGTTAAAGCCCTAGTAGTTTAAGAGCCCTTTGTAAGGGTTAACTCAAAAGCAGCAACCTTAGGAAAACACTAGGAGGAAATACTGTACTCGAAAGCCTCAACCCCAAAAGTAAGCAACCCTAGCCTCACTTGCAACTTCTCTATCCCTAACTGAGTCTCCTTTGTCACCAACTCCTACAGAAGCACCCTTACCAGCAGCACCAGTGCCAGCCTCAATAGCAAGACCAGCTGCATCAAAAGCATCCCTACTGTTGTACTCAGTAACAGTCTCAACCCTAGTAACTGCCCCAGCAGGAACTATCCCAGGACCAAGATCAGCAACAGTAGTCTATACTCACAAGAGCCATAGCTTAGAGCCGTACCTTAGTCTGAGATATCTTCGTATATAAAGAAAGCAAAGCAGGACTATTCGCTCCTCTCTTGTGCGACTTCTACTGTCTTCTGTTTTGTTAGGTCTTCTAATTCAGATGCCCCTAATATAAAAGTAAATTAAGTATGTCATCTATTGCTTTTTCTTTATTACTCCTGTATGTATTGCTCGCATAAGAGTTGCTCGCAACGTAGTAATTAATTTATATTACATGTGCCATCCTCTCGCTGTGCTTTACGTACTGTGACCCCTCTAGGCGGGGCTCGGGGGAGTCTACCTTGCCTCTGATTAGCAGTCGTTCTGGTATGGTAAGAGTTTGGTTAAGTGTAGCTTTGGGTTTCCTATCCTTCGCATCAGAGCTTGAGTGAACCCCAAAAGGGTCAAGACCCAAAGATCAACTCAAAAGGCCCTACGTGTCATAAGTCGAACCCCCGGCTCAACTCACAACAGGTGAATACCCTCTCTACCCCTAAGACTAGGAACTCTCTAGCCCCAGTGTCCTCGAAAGCCTCAAGAGCCGCCTTAGTAGCAGTAACTGCAGTAGCCCCATAGTACTGTAAAGTAGTCGTAACTCTCGCCTCAGTAGCAACAGTATCCCCTGTGTCCTACTCTAGCTATGGTAGCCCCCGTGTACTGAAAAGTCTGAGCATCAGTAGCAGCAGCAGTAACTTCTCTATCCTGAGCAGCCTGAGCCTCCCTTCTAGTAGCTCCTCTCTTTGTAAGTATTACTTTTGAGCGCCTCAAAGTAGTGGTTCTATCTCTTTTGGTAGGTGTAGTAAAATAGTAGCAGCTTCTTTAGCTTCAGCTTCAAGTGTTGGGAATATGTCTCTTTAAGGTACTCTATTTACCACTTATTGGTATATTGCTCGCAACTATATACTATTAAGCTCGCAACTAATTAATGTTATATTACATGTGCCATCCTCTAGCTGTGACCCCTCTAGGCGGGGCTCGGGGGAGTATCCCCTCCCTGGCCTCTGGTTAGCTGTCGTTCTGACTAGTCTTATGTATGGCAAATGCCAATTTGAGTGAATTTTATTTGATAAAAGAAAATTTAAAGAGATCAACTTTTTCGACCTTCAGGCCCCGTTGCTTAGGTAGAATCCGATTTATGCCAAAAAGTTTATACCCGTACATGTTTTCACCTTTTTCAAAGCTTTTGTACCTGTTGCTTAGGGTAAAGGAAAAATACGGAGTTTTCAACTTCCGCCCTTGCTTAAGTTAAGTATCCCTTTCCCGTAGCCCCGCCCCAGTAGTTGCTTTACTAGCAGTAGCACCAGTGTACTCAATAGGAAGAGCAGCACTCTACCCCTCTAGTAGCCCTATTAAATAGTGTGAAGAGTAGTGCCTTTGGAAAATCCTCTCTTTAGGTAGACTCTACCCCTTTGTTTCTGGTACCTCTCAACACCTAGGTGCTTTTCTTGCTAGCCATAGTGCTTTTTATAATAGAGTAGTTATTATCTCCAGTGCTGTAGGGGTTTTAGCTTCTGGTGGTTGTATCCGTTACTTGTATTTGCTTATGGCCTTTCCAGGTGTCTTCCAATCGACTATCGTCTCACCTTATCGTGGATAATCCTCGGGGTGTGCGTTGTATTTGATTTCCTTATGTCCTTTCCTTTGCTCCAATCGCCTTACGGCTCACCTATCGTAATAGCCTCGGGGATTGCTTCTGTTTGTGCTTTATGCCTTTAGTGGGGAACCCCCGGAGGGGTGGTAAGTAATCTGTTTCGGTTTGGCTTTGTTAAGGGCCCGGTTTGCCTCAAGAGTGGCACCAGTGGGAACAGCCCTAGGAAGTAGCCACCGTAACTGTCCCATCCTTACTCCTGTCCTCAGTAGCACCAGTAGCCCCAATAGCGCCTAAAGCGGTAACACTAGTTGTAAGAGTGACTTTTCAGGCATCCTTACTAGCAGTAGTAGGAAGAGTATACGCCTCCGTAGCAGCTACAGTAGACTTTTGCAAGAGCAGCAACTCTGTCCTCAGTAGTAGCCCTAGCATCCCTCCTATCCCTCTTCTATTTTAATATAAAGAAGACTAACGCCGGTTTTTATATTGCTAGCCATAGTAATGATAGTCCTTCTAATAGTCATTATTATGATCTCCTTTGCAGTTGTATCGGTTTTTAGTTCTGGGGCTGGGTATTCTATCGTTACTTGGATTTACTTATTGACTTTACTTGTGTATTTCCACTCGGGGTGTGCGTTGTATTTTATTTGTTTCTGTCCTTTCCTTAGCTCCCCTCGGGGATTGCTTCTTGTAGCTGTTCTGTGACTCGCCCAGGTCAGTTTGGTTTTGATTGCCCGCGTAGATTCTGTCCTTGCTTTTGTTTAGGGCTCAGGACCGGGGCAAGGACAACCCGGGCCAAAGAGCAAGTACAACCTAGGCCGTGGCTCTTTAGGCTATTGTACAGGTAAGCGCCCAAGCCCCAAAGGGTCAGAGTAGAGGTAATCCAATAATGCCATGGCAGAGTGGAGGTCAGCGCGAAAGGTCGGAGTCCGGGTAATCCCCAAAGGCAGCTATATTCACTCTACTAGCAGCATCCTTATCAGCAGCAATAGCGTATCAACATCCTTAACTCTCAATCAATAGCTAGCCTCCCTCCATAGTAGTAAAGCCTCAGTCTTCTCAACATTGGCTCCTTTTAAGTCAACAACTTGAGCTAGTAAAGGAGCTTAAAGTGCGAGGTCTAATGATTCTTTTGCTAGGTCTAATGATTCTGATGGTGCCAGGTCTAATGATTCTGCTGGTGGCAGTGTTTCCTTAGTTCGATACTTGATTCCTCCTGTTTGTATTGCTCGCAAGAGAGTTGCGAGCAACTCTTCTCCTCATAAGTGTAAGCTAAGTAATTATCATTTATGCTCAAACTACGGTGTTTTCACCCATTTTCGTAATTTCCTTCCTTGTGTCCCTGTTCCTTTTCTTTATTGAGGAACCCCCGGAGGGAGGGAGGGCATTGATCTTTGCTGTTTGGTTTTTGTTAAGGGCTTTCGTCCTTTTGACTTTGTTCGACAGAGGAACGAAATAGATCCCAATGCCAGGTATCCAATCAAACAACAGGAACGAACGGATCTATAATCCAAAGGGAAGTAGATAGGTTTGAGTTGATGGAATCGAAGACCACAGGAACTAATCCAAAGGGAGAGGAATACTGAAATCGATGGAGGAACGAATCGAAGAAGGTAAGTTGTACCTGTAGCAGGGGCTTTTCCAAGGGGGTTCTAAGTTGTACCCTTCCTTGAGCTGAGGAAAAAAGGACGGATAAGTATGGGTCTATGTCTCCTGCATCAGTTTCTTATTAAAAGAAAGAGTGGAATAGCTCGACTACAAGTAAAGGAGTAAGGAATGCAAAGGAGTAAGTGAGGTCTTTGATCGAAAGGGAAAGGTGTATACCAAATGCAAGTAGAATCTAGAGAAAGGGCAGCTGGAAGGTCTCGATCGTACAGCTGTGAGGTCTCGATCTAAAGGGCACGTGCATCTACTAGGAGGTATGCTTTCTTTTAGGGTTTAGTGGCTGTGGCAGCATCCGAAGTAAAGGAGTGATAAGAAGTAGTTTTCAGTTGCACCAGGGTAAGTGGCTTCTCCCAAGAGGACATCATCCAAACTAAGTTTGAGGGCGTTTTTTTTCTTATAGATAAATTGTTTATATAGTTGTCGCTGTACCTAAATTTGTATCCTCTATTTCAGAGTTGTATCAATTTGTCCCCTCGCTAGTTGTACCTTCATTGTGCCTCTCCTCTAGTTTCAACCCAAGGAGTGGTGTACGCGGAGTTTAGAAGCAAGGAAGGTATTAGCTGTGCGTCCTGTCCTCGAACCTGCCTAAAATAAATATAAATAGGTCTCACTGGTGAAACTGGAACCCCCCGTTTTTAATTTCCCAGGCTTTCCTATCCTTGTCGGAAGAGCAACAGAGCATAACCGTACAAGGACAGACAAGAGCAACAGAGCCGGCCAAGGCCAATAGCACCAGAGCTACAACGGAACAGAAAGAAATGCAAGGAGAATCTATAAAGCCCCCTCATAGGAGTAGGAAGCGATATAGGAGCTGTAAGAGGGCTAAGACAGATGCCAGCAGGTATAGAGTAGCATGATGGCATGGGGCTCAGGGGTATCGAGTACCTACCTCAACTGCGGAACATAAGATCTTTCGTAGCGTTCTTTATCTCAGAGGAGTGCATGGGTCGAAGAGCTGAGCAAACATTAACTTTCAGTTCCTGTTTTCGGCGGGCGAAGGATTATATCTATGATGAGGTGAGACGTTAGTCGACTGGCGTAGAGCTGAGCTGCTAGGTGGTCGAAGGTAAGGACGGGTGCGTGTGGAAAGGTCGGGTGCTGGACGGGAAGAAAGATGCAACTCAACTGCGGAGGAGTGAATGCCAGCAGAGGAAGGGAAGGGCAGGAGTGCATGGGGCACCTGAGGAGTGAATGTAAGACCATAGGAGTGGTAGTACAACAGCAGAACTTGGGTTGAGGTCAGTTGATTGGGTTTTCCTAGACCAAGGAGAGGATTGGCAGTTGATGTGGAGGTATTTTACTTACTTTAGAGTTAAGGAAGGTCTAGGGTTGAAGGTATAGGAGAGTAGAGATTGGGAAGCCTTTCGTATTTGAAGTTGTAGCTGGGTCAGCAGCTTTTGTATCAGTTGATTGAGTTTAACCTCTGTAGCTGGATCAGTTAATTGAGTGGATTCAGTTGCATCTGAAAAGAAAGATATAGTTTCATCAGTTTAATCTCTTAAAAGAAAGGACAGTTGCACCTGTAACTAGGGCTTCAGCGTCTGGGTCTGAGGCTTCTGCGGCGGGGTCCGCTTCAGTGGATTCAGTTAATTCATTTGCATCTTAAAAGAAAGAGTATAGTTCAGTCGATTGAAGACCAGAGTAACTTCTAGTAGAGTAGTTTAGAGGGGTTGTATATGAGTTGATGGGGTTTATGGTTTTGGGTTTGCCCTTGCTTGAGAACCAGGGCCAAGGACAACCAGGGCCAAGGAAACCGTGGCCGTGGCATAACCTACTACTAAGGATGGTCAATCCTTTACTCGAAAGCCTGAAAGGAACATCTACAGCCTGAAGAGCAGGAACATCTACAGCCTCAAGAGGAGGAACATCCTTTTCAAAGGAAAGCAGCACCAGAAGATGCTACTTTGTCACCAACTGCCGCATCCCCAACGGAAGATGAGACTTTGTCACACCAAGTGCTAACTTATTCTGTGGGGCCCCAACAGAGGAGATTCTTCTACTTAACCAGCACCAGATGATTCTACAGTAGGAACTACTTTTGCATCCCCAAAGGATTCTGAAGTGAGGAGCAACTGCACCAAGGTAGTCTACTTGAGGAGCAACTCTGCCCCAGCTCCAAGGTAGTCTCCTTTATGAAATGAGAGCAACTGCTACAGCAGCCCCAACAGCAACATCCCTATCAACAGTGACTTTCAAGAGGAGCATCCCTAGCTACTTTTGCATCACCAGAGGATTCTATAGTTTATCTAGTTTTGGAGCCCCTTGCCCCAGCGCCCACTGAGTCTACTTTAGCCGCAAGGTAGTCTTTCTCCTTTAGTAGCAACTGTACCAGCCGCAAGTTAGTCTACTTTATCCCCAGCTTTTCAAGTGGCGGATGATTCTACAGTAGGAACACCAAAGTGGGAACACCTTTGAATGAAAGCACCAGAAGATTCTACTTTAGCTACTTTTTCAGGAGCAGAAGATTCTATAGGAACTACTTTTGCAGGAGCAGAAGATGAGACTTTAGGAACTACTTTTGGAGCCCCAGAGGATTCTGAAGCATCAACTGAGTCTTCTACAGTGGGAACTACTTAGTTTCACGCCCCAGAGGATTCTGAAGTGAGAAGTTCAAAAGCAAGCCCCTAATTGAGAGACTTTTTTAGCAACAACAACTGAGTCTACTTTGTCAACAACTTTGAAAGGAACGTAAGCATTAGTAGCTCCAGTGGGAGCAAGAGCAACTCTTTTTCAAGGAACGGAAGCATTAGTAGCTCCAGAGCAACTTTTCAAGCCCGAACTTATTCTACTGTTTGTTGTTTAGCTTTGTTTAGCTACTTGTTCATCCCTAGTGGATTATACTTTTTTATCGACTAAATATTTGAAGCTGCCCTATGGGATTCTTGCTTTATGACATGCCCAACTTCCCCATCTGCAAGTGAGTCTCCTTTTGCCACTGTTGAAGCTGCCCTATGGGATTAGTACCAACTGCACCAGCACCACCAGATGATTCCTACAGTAGGAACTACTTTTGCATCAACAGAATATTTATCCTTTGTCACCAACTGCCCCAGGCGAAGACCTAGAAACAGTGGGAACTGCCCCAGCCCGAACATAAGGAACAACTGCCCCAGCTGCATCCCTTAGGCTTGCCTCGACTTTAGGAACGACTTTAGCAGCCCTAGAGGATTCCTATACTTGAGGAACTACAGGAACGACTTTTGCATCTTAAGAGGATTCTGAAGCAGCAACAGCTGATTCTAGTTTAGGAACTACTTTTGCATCAACATCAGATTATAGTTGAGGAGTACCAGCCCCAAGGAGATAAATAGCCCCTTTGGCGTAGATTAATACGTCTTACTATAATATAAAGACCTCAGCTATGCTGAGTAGAAGAAATAGCCAAAGGGGCTATTTACGACTAAGGAGATAAATAGCCCCAAAGGCGTAGACTAACTGTATATAATAGAGGATAAGTACCTCTGCTACGCAGAGGCATATAAATAGCCTTTGGGGCTATTTACGACTAAGCCTAAAAGAAATATAAATTCCGAAGCCTTATCTACTTTAGTAACAGGAACTACTTTTTCAAGAGGACCTACTATATATTTGAGGAACAGGAGCACCTTTTTCAAGCAACGAATTTCTCTCCAGAAGCCCTACTCCAAAGAAAGCCGAAGACCCAAGACCCCCGGACCCCTATTCAGAAGCCGAAGCCTGGGTTTTTATTTCTCTACTTTTTAAGTAGCTAGGGTACTTTAGCAGGAGCGTCGGATTCTCGTACTCAATAGCATATGCCTGAGCATCAGTCTTCAAGAGTGGTAAAGCCTCATCAGCCTTAGCAGCGTGAGCCTCGGCAGTAGCAGCTTATTCTTTAGCCGGAGTAGCAGCTTATTCTTTAGCAGCAGTAACTCCTCTTCTTTAAAGTCTTACTCTTGCCTAAAATAAATATAAATGCTTAAAGTTTTGATTATGATTTTTATGGTTCTAATTCAGCAGCAGATGGGAAGTATGTCATTTAGTTCCTCTATTTGTTACTCCTGTATGTATTGCTCGCAACTATATACTATTAAGCTCGCAACGTAGTAATTAATTTAGTAGTACTGTGCCCTGCACTCCTCTAGCTGTGCCTTATGCAACTGTTACCCCTCTCTATGGGCTCGGGGGAGTATCCCCTTGCCTCTGCTTAGTGTAGTTCTGGCCCAAAAATATAGTAAATTCCCTAAAATAAATATAAATACGGAAAGAAATATAAACAGTTGAGGCCTTTATCCCCTAGTGCCATTCTACTGACTAGTCTTATCTAGGCCCCGGGCCCATTTGAGTGTTTTGTCGCTATAGGAGATCAACTTTTGTTGAACTTCTGGACCCAAAACGGATTATTACCAGTATAGTTGCGTGCCCGGATCAAGTAAGTTCGTTGGATTAGAACTTATATGTATGGCGGATAGAACTTATATGTATGGCTTAGTCTACAATAGCCCCAATATTTATCTGCCCAAAAATCTAGTAAAGGAGATAAATAGCCCCAAGAAGATAAATAGCCCCTTTGGCGTAGACTAACTGTATATAATATAAGATAAGTACCTCTGCTACGCAGAGGCATATAAATAGCCTTTGGGGCTATTTACGACTAAGTAGACTAACTGTATATAATATAAGATAAGTACCTCTGCTATGCAGAGCATATAAATAGCCTTTGGGGCTATTTACGACTAAGTAGATTAATCCGCCTTACTATAATATAAGTACCTCTGCTATAACTTACTAGATTTTTGGGCCTAATATAAAAGTAAATTGTCGAAAATAGACCCAAAGGCTATTTCTCTTCTCTGCATAGCAGAGGTCTTTATATTATAGTAAGGCGGTTTATTCTACTTAGTCGTAAATAGCCCCAAAGGCTATTTATATGCTCTGCATAGCAGAGGTACTTATCTTATATTATATACAGTTAGTCTACGCCAAAGGGGCTATTTATCTTCTTGGGGCTATTTATCTCCTTTGGGGCTATTTACGACTAATCAGGGGTAGCAGAGGAACTTATATTATATACAGGCGGATTAGAACTTAATATTATGAATGTAGGGCCTTTGGGGCTATTTATCTCCTTTATATTGATTTTAGGGCGGAACTTATATTATACCTTCTTCAACATCCGTTAACTATAAAAAAGAATTGAATAGACCAATTTCATAATCTCGCAATTCCCATACTAAAAATTTTATAGTCAAGAAAACTTGTCGATCTTACTTTTCAAGACTGAGCTGCCCTAGCTGCCCGCCTATCAATTCTTCCAAGCTATAGCAGTTGGACGATCGTTTGCTTTCCATGTCCACTTCACCGGAATAGGAAGACCTTCGCTTGAGCTGATCTCCTCAATGAGTGCCATACTATAATAAATTCTCTCGTAGTGAACTTAGGCGAGAAGCTTATTCTTCTTCTCTCTCGACTAGCCTGCTCACGAGGATCGAAAACGTGGTTCGAAAGCTAGTGCCCGATACGATGGAAGCTAAATCCCTGGTTTCCTTTTGCCGTCCACTCTTTCTATATCCCCCGTAGGTCAGTCTCGAGTGTTTTTTGAAGACTTTGAGTCACGTCGCGATGCCCAATATATATACAGGGCCTGCCCGTCGAGTACTTTTAGTAGCGTGTTCGCATATGCGGTTGCAGATCTTAGGTTTCTTTGGTCTTCCATTATCGAGCGGGGAGACCTAATCGCTGCTCAGCAAGGCTCGCTTCATCAACAATGGTGCTAGTGGCCTTTGCGTGCGCCTTCGGTTATGGTAGGGGCCGTCTGGTGTAGTTTTGATACACGTGGGCTAAAGGAGACCGGTCGGGAAAAGAGCTAACAGCAGCGGGCAGAGGAGACTGAGTTATAATATGCCATGAACTTCTCACTCAAGTCCGGGCCTTACTATAGATTTCTCGGATGAACTCGTGGAGGGCTATATTTGTTCCTCGTTCCTCTTCGTTCGTACCTCTCCTCCCCCTATTGGGTAGCCCTGGAAAGCTGCTGCCCAAGCCCAGGAGTTAACTAAGGAGAAAGACGGATACTGAACTATTGAAGCAACAGGAATGATCGGAGTGGAACCACCAGAAACATAAGACTCGTACGCGTAGCCTGGCCCCGATCGGGCATGAAGTACATTATAAGAGTTTTTGGCATCTGCTCCGGCTGCAGCTCTTTAAGTCCTTCCCGAGTCCGTTCCAGTAGTTGCTGTTTTTGAATGGAAAGAGTTTGATTTGGAGTACGCGTAAGTCAATTCAATTCGTTCTAGGCGCAGATATTCAACTAATGAATGGTTAGAGTTAGCAGTTTGGCTTGAATCTCCTAGTTATAGTTGCTGCTTGCGTTTCTTCTGCTGTTGACCCTCTTGGGTTAGATCTTTCTACGTTTCGTACTTCTTATACTGCTTTTCCGAACTTAGAAAGAATCTTCTATCTTTGGAGCTACAGGTAAAGAATCAAACTCAACGTAAGCCGTGAATGTTTTCTTAGTTCTGCTGGCTTCCCTTGCCTTGTCAGCTGCCCCTCCTTAAGTAAGTTCTATTCAACCCTTACTATATATTGGGAAAGATCTTTGGGGTCTAGTGCACTCCTCCAGCATGCTTTATTCCTTATGGTGAAGCACGAGTCTAACTCGCTGGACCGTAGAAGGAGCAATCCCTACGTCTAATCACCGAGCTCCGCTTGGACGGGGACTGATTGGTTCCCTTGGATTGGTCCCTGCTACGCTATCTGTCTACTTGGCTCTGGTTGTAGGCCTTTCTGGGCGCGTCATTTCACTCGCATTTATATTTATTTTAGGGTTCTTGGGACTTTCTTTAGGACTGTTTTCGTAATCCTCTATTCCCTCTGTTTGGATCCCACCTTGTTCTCATCGTCATCCATTCTCCTTGTGTTGAGGTCGTCTTTCGAACACTTCCTAAAGCACGCTTCTTTAATACCTTATCCTACTCCTGAGCTACCATGAGAAAAGAATCTTCATTGAGCTTTATCCGCTTCAATAAGGTATTAGTAGCCTTCTCAATAGCCTTACCTGCTACGTTGGAGGAGAAGTTCTAGCCGCTTCCCCCTTTGCCTATCTTCCTGCTCTGCCAGTATACCTCCTTGCAAACCATCCTTCCCCCGGTTAGTCTTCGTAAGAACAAAGCGTATGCTTTTGTAATCATGCTATTGTAATGGGCAAGTTCCCTATCCTCATTGCTCAGGGCGAAACTCTGCTTTAACTCCGGGTTGAAGAATTTCTTTCTTTCTGGCCGTCCATACTAGGAAATCGAAGATGCAGAGAATACGCTGTTGTTGTTACAGAATGCATATAGTTGAATATGTTCTTTTGTTTGCGACGAATACGCTCTTTGACACAGATATTAGATAGATGCCCAGAGGAGGATGCTAGTGAGTTGTTAAGGAAATTCTCTATCTTGCTATTGGTCTTAGTGTTTAGGCCTCCGCTTATCTCTCTAGATGCGGAATTTATATTTATTTTAGGCCACCATACATATAAGTCTTAGTCGTAAATAGCCCCAAAGGAGATAAATAGCCCCAAAGGCGTAGAATAAACAGCCTTACTATAATATAAAGACCTCTGCTATGCCTCTTTGTGAGTCGAAAATAGACCCAAAGGCTATTTATATGCCTCTGCGTGGCAGAGGTACTTATCTTATATTATATACAGTTAGAACTTAACTTAATATTATGGGGGGCCTTTGGGGCTATTTATCTCCTTAGCCTTTGGGTCTATTTTCGACTAACTTACTTACTTTTATATTGGGCCCCAAAAATCTAGTAAAGGAGATAAATAGCCCCAAAGGCCCTACTTACTATAATTAAGTTCTAATCCGCCTGTATATAATATAACTCTGCTACCCCTGATTAGTCGTAAATAGCCCCAAAGGAGATAAATAGCCCCAAGAAGATAAATAGCCCCTTTGGCGTAGACTAACTGTATATAATATAAGATAAGTACCTCTGCTATGCAGAGCATATAAATAGCCTTTGGGGCTATTTACGACTAAGTAGAATAAACCGCCTTACTATAATATAAAGACCTCTGCTATGCAGAGAAGAGAAATAGCCTTTGGGTCTATTTTCGACTCAAAAAGCCCAAAAATCTAGTAAGTTATAGCAGAGGTACTTATCTTATATTATATACAGTTAGTCTACGCCAAAGGGGCTATTTATCTCCTTTACTAGATTTTTGGGAAATATCTCCTTTATATTTATTTTAGGTAAATATCTCCTTTATATTGATTTTAGGCTTAGTCGTAAATAGCCCCAAAGGCTATTTATATGCCTCAAGGAGATAAATAGCCCCAAGAAGATAAATAGCCCCAAGGAGATAAATAGCCCCAAAGGCGTAGACTATATGTATATAATATAAGATAAGTACCTCGGCTACGCAGAGGCATATAAATAGCCTTTGGGGCTATTTACGACTAATCCGAATTTACCATAATATTAAGTTAAGTTCTAACTGTATATAATATAAGAGTTGTACCTCTGCTATGCAGAGCATATAAATAGCCAAAGGGGCTATTTACGACTAAGTAGAATAAACCATCTTACTAAAATAGAAAGACCTCTGCTATGCCTCTTTGTGAGTCGAAAATAGACCCAAAGGCTATTTATATGCCTCTGCGTGGCAGAGGTACAACTCTTATATTATATACAGTTAGTCTACTTAGTCGTAAATAGAGGATTAGTCGTAAATAGCCCCTTTGGCTAAGGAGATAAATAGCCCCAAAGGCGTAGACTAATCCTACTAAATATAAGATAAGTACCTCTGCCACGCAGAGGCATATAAATAGCCTTTGGGTCTATTTTCGACTCAAAGAGGCATAGCAGAGGTCTTTATATTATAGTAAGGCGGATTAGTCTACGCCAAAGGGGCTATTTATCTCCTTTGGCTATTTATATGCCTCTGCGTAGCCGAGGTACAACTCTTATATTATA
>NW_027430899.1:0-2713 GCF_044706935.1 Curcuma longa | reverse complement strand
CCAAAAATATAAGTACGTCGGATTAGTCGTAAATTGCGTAATTTACTATATTTTTGGGGAGATTTGGATTAGTCGTAAATAGCCCCAAAGGCTATAATTGACTTTTATATTAGGCCCCAAAAATCTAGTAAAGGAGATAAATAGCCTTTGGGGCTATTTACGACTAATCAGGGGTAGCAGAGGTACTTATATTATATACAGGCGGATTAGAACTTATATTATGAATGCAGGGCCAAAGGGGCTATTTATCTCCTCTGCGTAATTTACTAGATTTTTGGGGAGGAACTTATATTATAGTTTAGTCGTAAATAGCCTTTGGGGCTATTTATCTCCTCTGCATAGCCCCTTACTACATATTTTATTTGGCGATCGGATTAGTCTACAATAGCCTTTGGGGCTATTTATCTCCTCTGCTACGCATAGGAGTGAAATTGCTACGCATAGGAGTGAAATTGCGTAGCAGAGGAGTGAAATTGCGTAGCAGAGAACTTAATAGTAAAGGCGGATTAGTCGTAAATAGCCCCAAAGGGGCTATTTATCTCCTCTGCTACGCAATTTACGCCAAATATATGGTGGGGCCGCCTTACTATAATATAAGTTCAAATATATAGTAAGGGCCGAATTTACTGTAAAGGAGATAAATAGCCCAAAAGGCGTAGACTAATCCGCCTTACTATAAGATAAGTACCTCTGCTACGCAGAGGCAGATAAATAGCCTTTGGGGCTATTTACGACTAATCCTCTAGCTATAATAAATTCCCAATATATGATAGGGCCGACCGCCAAATATATGGTGGGGCCGACGACTCCTTCCATTTAGACTATCCGAATGGTAGAGTGAATGGCTATCGGCCATTCACGACCTGTTGCTGCGACAGCGACGTGACGGGGCGACGTGATAACGACGGGGCGACGTGGGGAGCTCCTAAAGAAAGAGGAAGAGCAGCTCTACCGGAATGATATGATGAATGAGTGCCTACCGAGAGCTCCCGAGTCTGTTGCATATGTTAGATCCTCTCCATCTCCTGAGCTCATAATGGCACCCGCTACTAAATGAGTTCCTCCCGAGAAAGTGCTTTCTAGTGTTTCCTAGGCAAGCTTCAATAGTGGTTTTTCCTCTGTCTGAGGGTTAGAGGCTTTCTGAAGTACGGGAAAAAGAGTTATTGGAATCCACCGAGAAGGGTAAGAATGGCATAGCTCTTCCTGCTCCTTGGGATAAAGAAATGGCTACTCGAGGGGCATAAAGATTCCACTGACCCGTCAAAAGTGGTCCCAACCCTTGAGGATGGGGTAGTCTACAAAATTCTTCCATCTGACGTCCCCTGGATCCGGGAATAGAGCTACATGAACTCAATGTCCTGTCCAAGCAAAGGTTATGTAATGACGAGTGCTCAACTAAAGAGTTCTTTATTAAGAGTAGTTGAATAACCTATAGCTGTAGCTCGAGCCTAAACGCCCTATCCAGTTGGGTTAGTGTGAAGTCGCTTCCTCGCTGCTTAATTATATCTTTCAAGCAACAGTCGCTCAAGCAACAGTCGAATACCTGAATGAAGGAGTGAATGGATTAGATCTTTCGTAGTTTCGTGTCCATCGGTTAGTCGTGAATGGATTCGGATTAGTCTAACAGAAGCAGCAGTCGTGAATGGACAAAAGAAGCAGATACGTGATGCTTAACACATGCATAAACTTAAGGGGTCCTTCCATTCACTCCTTGGGAGAACAAGGAGCGAATGATAATGACGCCGCAGCACTCGCTTCAAGATAGAATGCCACTAGATCACTGACTGAACGACGAGGAGATAGAAGACAGGATGTGACTACTGCTCTCCTACTGAAAGAACTGAATTGTACGAGTATCGATAAGTAGATTTGGGATGGGAATAGAGAATGCATTTGATCCCTTAGAGCACATCGTTACCTACATCGAAGTCAATGTGTAAAGCATATAGTTGCATTTGAATGCTAACAGAAAGTTGGATCAATCCCACTTCGCTCAAGAGATGAGGCTCCAGGGCAATTCTTTATTTAGGAAGGACCCGATCCCACCCGATTTAATTTGTGAATGAATCCCAGTGTAGCCTATGCGTCAGTCTGCCCATTAAGTCAAGCCAGTCGGAAGCAAAGGTGCCAATTAAAAAGCAATCGATCTCATCGTCTCACTGAACCCTTTCGAAAAAAGAGATATAGAATAGAAAGCACACCAAGCTTGAATTCTGGCTAGAGCAAGGAAAGAAAACTACTAGGGCTAGGGCAAAGGAAGAAAAACCTGAGTCAGAAACCCGAGCAAGATACGAGCTCATAAGCTAGAAGGAAGCAGGTGCAAGTGATTAGGGGGAAAGCTATTCACATGAACGCAAAGGAGAATTAACAGAGAAAGACTGACAGGAGAAAAAGAACTATCTAGCTCAGGGCACGGGCAGCTCAAACGAGATCTCAGGGGAAAGGACTTACAAGGCTACTACGGACTCGTACTAAACTTCAAACTCAAAGACCGGAGCCTCATATGCTTAGGCAGTTCATGGTTTTTTGTACTCGTTCTGTACTATATAAATAAGTGGGTGCCCTATTACTAGAAGAAAAAGGTGGAGCTCCCGGACTTGCCTTTCCCACTTCTCTACCCGCTTAAGAGCATTAGAATAATTTGAATAGCCTTGCTTCTCGTGAATTCCATGTGAAGTTAGAAGACACTTGACTGACAGAATCTTAAGTAACT
>NW_027430898.1:0-3380 GCF_044706935.1 Curcuma longa | reverse complement strand
TGTAACGCCCGAAAAATCTCAAAAATAATTTTAGAAATATTCTATGATTTTTCTGGAATTTTAGAATATTTTTCTGGAATTTTTAGATTAGCGGAAGTAGCAAAATTAAATAGGAAGAAAAAATATTTAAGACGAGATTCGAACCCACAACCTATAGGAATCTGCAATTCTTTAGATATTTCCAATAACCAAAAACCCAACAGATCCGTTCCGAAAAAGAAGGAACCGAAATTTAATTATAGGCGAGTTAGTTTAAAATAAATAGGAAGGAAAATGTCCGAGGCAGGATTTGAACCCGCAACCTTTAAGAATTTGCAACTCTTAAAATATTTCCAATGACCAAGAGACCCAGCAAGTCTGTTCCGAAAAAGAAGGAACCGAAATTTAATTATAGGCCAGTTAGGTCTAGGAATCACTTAATATAAATAGGAGGCTTAAGAGAGGGTTTTGATTATCTTCGAAAACCCTTCCCTCCCCTCTCGCCCAGAACGCCGTCGCCCTCTTTTCTCCTCTCTCTCGGCGCCCCAAACTCGAAGAACGAGGAGTCCGTCCCCCAGGATCACAAGGAAAGTTTCCGGAGAACTTCTTCTACAAGGACGCTCCTCTCCGCGATAAGAACGCGTAGATATAGGAAGATCACCGAGAAGATCTTCTTCTCTAACGGAAGAATTGTAAGGAAATTAGCGCAAAAGGTAAGTACATCTCTCACCTGCAGTATGAGTTGCTGTTTTTCCGTTGTTTATGCATGATTTTGTTAAAGCATATCTGTCCATAGTATGAGTTGCTCCGTTGTTTTCTTTATTCTGTCCATAGAGCATGCATAAAGTATTATTTCCATGACATCATTTTATGTTAAAGCATGTGTAAATTGTTTCCTTCCAAATTGCATGATATAAGAAGTATAAGAAAAGTATTTTACTTTAGACAGGCGGGTATCGGGCGCAAGGCCCACGGGCACAAGGCCCATAAGAAAAGGAATTCTGGGCACAAGGCTCACAAAGAATTCTGGGCACAAGGCCCATAAGAGAAGGAATTCTGGGCACAAGGCCCACAAAGAATTCTGGGCACAAGGCCCACATTGATGTGCGTAGGATGTATACCTGTTTTCATGCTTTATTTGCACATCTTTCTGAGCTTATTGCTTTATTCTTATGTATGTTGCATCCCTTATTCATGCATTTAGGCATATATTCTACATTTCCTAGTTCGGAGATCTGCTCGTGCTTTTACATGTTTCAGGGTGGAAAATGGAGCGAAAACGGCAAAACGGAGTATTATTGAAGATCAGGCAAGACAGGGCCGTGCCTCATAGGCACGGCCATGTCTATTCAACTTCTGGCCGTGTTTCAATGGGCACGGGCGTGTGCCAAAATCCCCTCAGCAGCAGCCAGAGGCCGTGCCTCAAAAGCACACCCGTGCTTCAAAACAGAATCAAGCCAGTTCATGGCCGTGCCTCCAAAGCACGGCCGTGTCTTCACCTTGGAGCCAGCCTCTGCTGAAGGCCGTGCCTCACAGGCACGGCCGTGTGCAAGAACAGAAGAGCCCAAGCAGCAGGCCGTGCCTCAGAAGCACGGCCGTGTCCAGCCATTCAGCTCCAGCCAGTGTGTGGCCGTGCCTCCCAGGCACGGCCGTGCCATCAAACAGAAGGAGGACAAGTCTGTGCCGTGCCTAAGAGGCACGGCCGTGCCCCAGACCCGAGACTTCACAGCTTCAGGCCGTGCCCCCAAGGCACGGCCGTGCCTTCCCTTGTGCCCGAAGCCAACACAAGGCCGTGCCTTCCAGGCACGGCCGTGTGCACGGGGGCGTGCTGCTTCCGAACCCTGCACTATAAATAGGTCTCTAATGAGACCTAGGAAAGGGGGGAGACTTTGGAGAGCCACCGGAGTTGTTCTAGAGCCGCCGACGCCTATTTCGGAGAGAGATTCGACGATCCATCACCGATCCGACTGCTCCAGACCATTTCCATCTCATCTACGCAGAGATTTCACTCCGAGGAAGAAGATAAGTCTAGTTTCCTGCATTTCTTTGTTTACCTTTGGGAACAAGATGTATTCTCTCTTTCCTTTGGATTGTATTCTCCACACTATGGAGTAGATTTCCCTAGATTCTAGGATGTAGGATAAATCAGATGTAATGGATGATTGTATTTGGATTTGATTAATCTACCGTTTTCTATGAAATACTGTGCATTGCTTTGTGGATTTATGCTTGTACTTGATGATAAATTGTGTGTGTGTGAATCCATGAGGGTAGGGATTTACTATGAATTGGGGAATCATTAGGCCGTATACCGGGGCGCTCTGTAAAAGGGGCAGACCTTGAACCGGGCGAGATTCCGAGGGGTTTTCTAATACATAGTTGAATTCCTATGAGGGATAGTTAGCGGTCATTCGTTATTGGGGAGAGATCTGTAAAAGGATATCCAGTGACAGTGGATAGGGTTCTTTTAGTATTTCCGGGGCGCCTGAGTGACACGGGCAGACCTTGAACCGGGCTTCTAGAACCGTTTCAAACCAATAACGAGTGACGTAAGAACACCAATGATTTAATTCGAGGATACCTGACGAGGTTGAATTGGATAATTTGGTTGACATTCCTACAATTGAACAGTTATTGAGGAAAGGTAGAGGATCCAAGTCGATTAATCCATTCTCTGAGGAGTCCGAAATCCTAGGATCGCTTCACCCATCAGTGTCACAGTCGATCCCTTTCTCCGACTTCTAGGATAAAGCACTTTAAAACACTCCCATCTCCCCCACACAACTCATGATCTATATTCTCTCCACCTTTTTGTGCTAGATTTAGTAAGTAGTTCCACGGTCCCTGTGGATTCGATCTTTTTATTACTTGGCGACATTCCGTGCACTTGCGGAAGCCCATTCCCGAACCAAAATCCTTTGGCGGCACACGGAGTGCCAAGGAATTTGAAAATTTCTTGTGGGACATGGAGCAATATTTCTCGGCTGCTAAAGTGCCTGACACGGAGAAGGTGACAATTTCTAACATGTATCTTATGGGGGATGCAAAGCTATGGTGGCGGACGCGCATGGTAGATGATGCCAATGCGGGATCGGTCAAAAATTGACATTTGGGAGTGGCTGAAGAAAGAAATGAAGGAGCAATTCCTTCCTGGCAACACTTCCTGGATTGCTCACGATGGGTTAAAACGTCTCAAACAGAAGGGTTTTGTGAGGGATTATGTCACAGTGCCACTACCTTTCTTTTTTCTTCTTGTGCACTAAGCACACTATTGATTTCCTTTTTTTCGACAGCAAACGAAGAGATGCGGCGGTAGCAGGCGAATGGGCAACCACGGAAGATCCACATGAAGACTCTGTAGAGGACACTTCTGTTGGATATTTGGATTCGATACAGGATTC
>NW_027430897.1:0-2211 GCF_044706935.1 Curcuma longa | reverse complement strand
TTACCCAGAAAGACTTGAACATGAGACAGCGTAGGTGGCTAGAGTTGGTCAAAGATTACGACTGTGAAATCCTCTACCACCCAGGTAAAGCTAACAAGGTGGCAGATGCACTAAGCAGAAAATCTAGTGCAATCCCTGATGTCCTTATCATCATTAGCACTGCCACTACAGAAGGAATTGTCTGATTTTAGACTTGAAATTATACTGTGGCAAATTACCACCTTGACATTAGTGTCAACCCTGCTTGAAGACATCCAGACAGCACACGATCAAGATCCTGACCTCCAGAAAATCAAGCAGGGGATAGCATAATCAGAAAATGGAGAGTTTCGCTTAACAGATAGTGGGGTGCTACCTACGGTGACCGCTTATGCGTTTCGAACCAAGAAGAGCTACGAAGGAAGATGTTCCACCAAAATGTACCAAGACCTCAGGGGATATTTTTGGTGGTCTGGGATGAAGAGAGACATCGCCTGATATGTCAGTACCTGCCTGACATGTCAAAGGGTTAAGACAGAACATCAGAGACCAGGTGGAGTTCTACAGCCTATCCAGATTCCAGAGTGGAAATGGGAAGATATTTCCATGGACTTTATAGTGGGATTACCCAGAACAACGAATGGATATGATGCAATCTGGGTAATAGTTGATAGATTGACTAAGTCTGCCCACTTCCTAGCTATCAGAATCTCCTATTCCATAGAACAGCTAGCTCAATTATACCTCAAGGAGGTTATCAGGCTACATGGAGTCCCTAGGACTATCATCTCAGATAGAGACAGTAGGTTCACTTCGCACTTCTGGGAGTGCGTACAGACAGCATTGGGCACCAAACTGAAGTTTAGCACAGCTTTCCATCCTCAGACAGATGGTCAGACAGAGAGAGTGAATCAAGTTCTCGAAGACATGCTCAGAGCATGTGCTTTAGATTTTAAGGGTAGTTGGTGCAGATACCTGTGCTTAGCAGAATTCGCCTACAACAATAGTTATCAGGCCACTATCGGCATGGCACCCTACGAGGCTTTATACGGGCGGAGGTGTAGATCTCCTATCTGCTGGTATGAGAGTGGTGAGAGGCTAGAGTTAGGCCTACAGACAGATCTTATAGATGATACCACAGTAGCCATACAGCAGATCCGCCAGAGAATAGAAACAGCTCAAAGCCGACAAAAGAGCTATGCTGATACACGACGTAGGCCATTAGAGTTTGAGGTTGGAGATTCAGTATTCCTCAGAGTAGCTCCCATGAAGGGAGTAATGCGTTTTGGGAAAAAGGGCAAGCTAAGTCCCAGATATGTGGGACCATACCTTATCACTAAAAGAGTTGGTAAAGTAGCTGTCAGCTATCCACAACGTATTCCATGTCTCCACGCGTTTAGATCATTGGGCTCTTGTGTTTGGTTTACAGATTAAAATATAAAAGGAATAATTTAATTGAAGCAGAAAATATTAAATTATACCTTCTTCTGACGGTTCGGAAGGACGAAGTTTGTACCCGAAGACCTCTTGATCTTCTACTGTATTCCTCTCCTCTTCTCGAACGTTGTGTGGGCAACGATCCTTTTAGAATTTTCTCCACCAGTCTCCTCCGATGGCTAGCAAGTTCCTTCTCATTGTGAGAAGGAGAAGAAGAGGAGTTCACTGCCGAAAAGATTCGGCCACCACGAGCTAATTTCTACCGTGTTCTCTAAAGCCAAGCCAACCCCCTTCTTTTATAGCCTTGTCATCCCTTATTTATGGTATAATTTAAGCCATAAACATGGTATAATTGATGCATAAACATGGTATGATTTGAATCAATCAAATCAGAGAATTTCGGAATGATTTCGGAAGTTTCCGCAAATCGAACCCGCGGCCTTTAATTGATCAAACAATCGATTAAACTCCGTAACTTTTTATCATTAACTCTGGTAATCGATCAGGTGATCGATTACCAGGCTTGGTAATCGATTGGCCTCATCGATTACCTGTCGTATGAGAAACTCTGGTAATGGATAGGATGAACGATTACCAAGGTGTGTAATCAATCACCTAATCGATTACACTCCTTGTATTCGTCGAAACACTAGTTTCTTCACAAATTCATCCACGGTCAACTAGGGGTTTTTCCCGAAGGCTACAACAAGGACCTAGAGGAGGAATTGGTTTTAGCCTTCTGATGAGCTAAGGCTTCCCGTGTCGCCCCGAACACACAACCTTAGTTCATCAATA
>NW_027430896.1:0-14368 GCF_044706935.1 Curcuma longa | reverse complement strand
CAAAGAGGCGTAGCAGAGGTACTTATCTTATATTATATACAGTTAGAACTTAACTTAATATTATAGGGGGCCAAAGGGGCTATTTATCTTCTCGGGGCTATTTATCTCCTTTTACTAGATTTTTGGCTCAGGTACAGCAGAGGAGTTCAAGATGGGAATTTATTGCCCTAAAAGAAATATAAAATCCGATAAATGCACATACCAATGCAGATATGTAGAGCACTATACTATTATGCGCCCCTTTAGGGTAAAAGAACCGTTTACTCAAAATGCATCATATAGAACGCAGACCCAATATATATACAGGGCCGTACGCTCGTAGGTATAGAGCTAGTACTTCTAACCCGCCCCAAAAATATAGTCAATTCTTTCCTATATAAAAATGTAGAGACCCAATATATATACAGGGCCGTACGCTCACCGGCGCAATTACTATATTAGGGCCGCCTTACTATAATATAAGTTCCTCTGCTACGCAATTTATATTCAAAACGTAGAAAGATCTGCAGCAAATTACTGGTATTACGAACTTAATATATAGTGGGGTGTACCATTGACTCTTTCCTTTAGGTCGTACTTACTCACCTTTAGGTCGATCCCGTCGTTGCACTCGGCCCTCGGCCCTAATATTAACGGGAGAGCCTAAGCAAATTAAGGTATTACGTAAATGGTGTACCATTTACTCTTCCCTTACTTATTATAGTCTGCCCTAAATTATTACCAGTATAATTGCGAGCTATTACATACCCTAAATTATTACCAGTATAATTGCGAGACGTCGTATACTGTTATCACTCGTTGCTCTCGCTTACGCTCGAGTTGCTCCCTGTGGTCGTTCCTCGGTTCACTTTCCTTTAAAGACAGAAAGAATCCAACCCCGTTCTTTTGGCAGCAAGTCAGATTCCCTTCTACGAGGATATCCTGGAACGTGCCACTGACTTAGGGGGAAGTCGGTCTTTTTTGCTTTTTGCTTACAGGGGGAAGAGATGGGCCTTGAACTGGGAACTCCAAAAGAAATCGATGATTCAAGACAGAGTTTTGGTTTTCTGGCTAATTCTTGTGAAAGCAGCAAATCCTTCTCCTAAAATCCCAATGCCCCCCTAATATAAAAGTAAATTAGGGCAGGAATGCATCTATGTGGATTACTTGCTCGATTAGCTGATTGCACTTCTGACCTTCAACCATTAGATTAGCACTAGGAAGAGTAGCCAATTAGACATCAGGGGAGCATTGAGCATAGAAGGTTGGTTGGTTAGTGTAGGTTAGTGAGTAGGTCTTGAGTGATTCACTAGATTAAATAGTGCCTAGCTCTTACACTAGGAAGAGTCTAGAACCCCTATAGGCCCAATAGACTGATTTAGTGGGTATGATGTATGTATAGTAGTCTCGTTGTTCCTGCTTTGGCTGTCCCAAACAACAGTCGTGAATGGTAAGAGTGAATTCCAAGATCTTTCTCCGTTTCGTATTCACTCTTTCCATGAACTCTACGGGTAAACGAGAGCTGAAATCAAAGCAGCTACTTACTTCATTATTTGCCCAGGTTCGGTTCAGAAAAGAGCTGCTGCCGGCGTAAACGTGTTAACTCTCTTCTGTGCACCTTAAGGAATTAACAGCACGTCACTATCGTTCGTCCCTCGTACGCAGGTCGAGCAACATAAGTAGGAAAATCAGTCCCATTCACGAATTGAACCAAACATCCGCAGCAGCCTCATATATCTTTTACGCGTTGCCTTCTTTTCTTTCCTCTCCATCTCCTGAACCCTACGGGGGACCTTAAACTTAATTCAATATGTGCTTTCCGCACGTCTTTTTAACTCTTTTAGCATATATTCCTCTACTGGTTAAAGCACCAGTTTATTAAAGTCTCTTGTCCAGAACGCTCCCTTGAAGGAATGTTAGACGTTGGAAGGGTTGAATCCAGTTCTGTCCCGGTAGAGTCTTATGCTCCAGTGGTTGGCGCCTCTTGTTTGAGTGTTGGAGTTCTTCCTTTCATTGGAGTTTGTTGCCCGCGTTAAAGCAATCTCGCCTATCGTATGTTGGTAAGGCTCAACAAAATAGAAAGATACTTGTTCTTTACGCAATTAAGATAAAGCAAGCCGTCTGCTCTTTTTTTCTGTTTTTTTTTCGAGGGCTATGCAGATCCTCAGGATTCTTGTGACCGACCTGCCTCGGTTCATCTGCTCTGAAAGAATGGTACCACAAGACCTTCTATAAAAAAAAGGGCAAGAGAAAGCCTTTCTCGAGGACAGAAAGTGAATGCGATCCTTGGTCTAGTATAACTCATTTAGACATATGCGCGATATGGGGGTTCGCACACTATCAAGTCAACACAAGAGAATGAAAGAAAAAGCATCCTTCCCTGCTCCTCAAAATAGAGAAAAGTGTTTGTGAACTGTCACAAAGTAAGGTTGAGAGTCGAATAGTTGGGCTTCCCCTTCTACGCTACGGTCACGTTCCTTCCTGTCGCTCTCTCCTTTTGTGTCTTTCGCAAAGCGCCGGTCCAAGGGACGTATAACCAACGAATAAATAAGTAAGAAACTACGAAGGTACGTACTCAAGCAAGCGAGAAAGGCATTAGACTTTTGTGTTCCTTTATGCCAGGATCCCTTTTGATGCCCAGGGTTGTTGGAGTCAATCTCCAGCTTTGTTGTTGCCCTTATTATTTACATTTCACCAATGAAAGATAAAGGAATCAGGGCAAGGCAAGCGGACTGCTCTATAAACCTAATGAATGGAAAAAGCGTAGTCTAGATCCTTTCATGATTGCTCTAACAAGTCATACGTCTCCTAGTTGTACCGGTTTTCGACATCCCTTTTTTATAGGTTGGGTAGCTATAGTTGAGTTGGGCTGGCTTCACCTGGACATGGGAGACTGTTGTAGGAGGCAATGCTTTGGTCTGAAGGGCTCTAGGCATGCCTCCTTCCTTTACTTTGTGATGGAACAATGGAATAGAGTTTTGGCTACTTACTGGTGTAGGAACCAGCCCAATGAAATGGGCTGCCACTACGTGTGTATAGATAGAAACTAAAAGCTAGACGGTCGATACATCCCACTTTTTTGGAGGCTATCTTTCCACTTCTCTTGTTGAGCATGCCCCGGGACAAAAACAATCCCATGTATACCGCCGCTAAAGAATCGTTCTTTCCTATGAGTTGCGGGATCGGGGGTTGAAGCTTTGACCTTATTGGATTCACTTCGATAGGAAAGGTGGGAACCGGATCGAAAGCCGGGACTTGCATACTTCAATAGGAAACGAATAAAAGAGTTTTTATAAGGACTACTTGACAATAAGTATCCTTAGCCGAGCCGCTTCGATGAACAGACATCTTTCCAAACACTGCTACATGCGTACTACTTTCTTTCCTTTCTGCTAGACTCAAAGAATGAATGGTTCCAACCCAGTGACAGCGGAAGCTGATTCGTTTGCTTGTTCTGTTCCGCCGGGCTAGTTGTCTTTCCTCTGGCTTACGTAGTTTGCGCAGTTACGTTCCTTCAGTGGTCCGGACCTGGCCTCGCCTCTCTGATTGGAATTGAGGGCTGGCCTCTTTGACTCGGGCAGGGGAGAGCGCGAGCTGAAACCACTCTTTCGAAGGCATTGCACTTTCACCATACGACAATGGTTCTAGACCCGTAACCCCATACCCTCGACTCATCGGGTCTTAGTCTTTCAATCAAGGAAAAAAAATTCTTTGAGCTGCTAGGCTTAGTCATAAATAGCCCCTTTGGCTATTTATCTGCCTCTGCGTGGCAGAGGTACTTATCTTATATTATATACAGTTAGTCTACGCCAAAGGGGCTATTTATCTCCTTTAGAAGAAAAAAGCAAATCGAACTTACCACAGTGTCTTCGACAAATCGTTGTCTCAGTCTCTGGTCCTGTGGGTTAGTCACCTTAGTCCAGTGTATCAGAAAGCACATCTCTCTTTCCGAGACATAAGGAGTTAGACTCAGCCTTGATATATGAGCGCATAAAAACGAATCTCGCCCCGCTCCTCAACTTACTATATATTTCCGGAGAGGAAAAAGAAAAAAATCAGTCATGAACCAAACCCCAGTTTTCAGGCTCTCATGAAGCCTTAGGGCGAAAGCTATTATTCCTCAACTTACTATATATTTCCGGATCGGATAAAGAAAGGAGCTAAAGAATGAAATATTCAGAAAAGTAGTCCTTACATCCCTCCGCAAGCATAAGTCTATTTGAAGACACCGGGCTCTTCACGAAGGCTCCTTAACAACCAACCTGAGCCACATCCGCCCATGGTGCAGTGGCAATTCCATCTGTTCTCGGTTCTGTGGATGAAATTCCATCAAAAAGATAGGGCCTTGGTAGCCCTGTGTCTTCCACTATCAACTATAATTGAAAACCACGGTCACTTCCACTTGCCTAGCTGATAAAACCACTGTCTCAGTAGCTTCCTCTGGAACAGCAGCGGAGAAAACAAATAATCAACAAAGATGTGAGAGCTTGATAGACCTAAGGGGTCTCGTCACAATGATGAGATTGATTTTCAAGCAAGAGTCATTCCTTTTCGATAAACAAAAAGTAGGCCGTCTTTCGTAATAGAGAGTGATACTCAGAATAGTTTCATTCCTTTCGATAAAATGCCCATCACGCCTCTGCTCTGACAGTCCCTTCATGCACTGATTCCCGTGAAGCACTCGGTGGTGGAGAGTAGCAAGTGGTGGAACCTCTGGGTGAATAGTCCCTGCGACAAGGCCTCACTCATCAGGTAAGGGCAGAAGAGGGGATCGATGAGGAAGATCCACTTCTAATGAGCCTGTATCAGGACAATTGACACCAGTAGTTGGGACAGTGGAAGTGCAATCTCAATCTGAATCTGTCGAATCCACTGAAGAAGCCTCGGTGGGGCAGCGCATTTTGAGTGTCTAAGGGCTAAAGTGAGGTTGGCAATCTGAAGCTACGACGGTAGGGGCATCTCACTCGGCAAGTCGTGCGTACTAGGTCCCTAAAGGCGCTTGGGGCAACCCTTCTAACATAACAATAGAAGTTCCCCGCCCGGAGAAGCGAGATCTACTGTGGTAGGATTTTGTTCTAGAGTTTCCATTAGTTATCCGGGTAAAATGGACATTAATTCATATTCGATGCCTTGACTTGAGTTTCGGATTCATTCGAACCAAAATGAACTACCCCATTACAGGTGACGGGCAGCCAATCAGATTGACTTTGTGCCGTTACTTGCCTTGGCGTATATCAATCTGATACGGCTCGGTGTGGATGGCAGGCTGTCCTATAAGTAGTTGTCTTGGTTTAGTCCAGTAAGATATATAGGAGACTTTTCTCTCATATTCATACCGTTCTGTTGGACCCGAGCGACTATGACCAGGAGGAGAGCTCAAGTCAGTGGCAGGAGAAGGATATTTTGAAGGTCATGAAGAAGTGGAAGAAAGGATGAGTGGAGAACGACTTTTGTTTGGGATTTTGCAGCTCCAAGTTCATATTAGGCCTTGTGCTTGTTCGCTCATCAAGGAGACCTACGAGTACGTCTTTGACTTTGGTTTGGCTGGCCTTTAGCTAGCCCATGGATCAAAGCTTTTACCTGGACCACCCTCATACTTCCACTTGGACAGCCGTTTGCTCCCATTGAAGCCTTTGCTCGCCTCTTTCTTCGGAGATGCATTCTCTTTCTATTACAGATATTCTTCAAGTCATAGCTTTAGGTGCTCCTACTTTAGACAATACACTCGATACAGCCAGCGTATAGGGAGAGGTCAAAAGGCATAGCATAGCTTTCATGGAAACTCCTTAACACAGGTGTCTTGGAAATGGAAAGACAGATCAAATACCTTATGAGGCGGTGTTCCCTACATACAGTCAAGTCATACAATACGGACGGGAAGCGGGAAGTAAACGAAGTCTTTCCTTCCTGCAAATTTTTTTTTGTAAGAACTAGTAGAAAGAAAGGATGTCGCTATGAATTTATGTACCACTCTGTCCTAAGTGAACTAACTTATCGCACTGATCACTGACTGGAGCAGCAGCTATTGCACTGATCTTGGTAGCTTGGATAGAGCACGAGTTCTATGCAGCGTATTCCGGTGTATCTAGACGGGAATTGAAAACTAATTAACATTTCTAGAAGCCTTACTATATATTTGTCCGGGCCATTGCACAGATTTTTTTGGTTTTGGTACCACCAGGAAAGAATAGCAGCTAATCTCCGGTATTCTGTTATTATTTCCAGTGTGAGTATTCAACTTAATAGAAGGATGGGAGTATAAACGTATCATTCCAGCGCACTAATCAAATATATCTTATCGAGAATATCAGGAAATATCATAAGAGAATCAGATGAGGCGGGTTACGTCGATAAGTTCAAACCCTTATTGAGTGAACCTCGCCAGATGAGATTTTTTTTTGTGGTCAATGATATCATAATCAGCATCAACAAAATATTGTATAGTCAAATCTCTCAGCATTGATTAGGTAACTATATTCATCATTAGAAAGAAAGGATGTTCATCTTCTATCTCTAGTGAGAGTTCAAGATGCTATGATCGAAAGCGTTCGCCCAGAGTGCAACGCCTTGAGTGGTTTAGATACCTGCGAAGCCGGTCCCCGGATGCAAGTAAGTCAGCCTTCGAGAACGAAAGATAGAAGAGAGAGTTGAATTAAAAAAGTAAGGGAAGAAACTCTAATTAATTATCACTCTGAAAGCGAATTGGTGTCTTTTGATTAGCTGTCACATTCGGTCAAATGACACATTCGGAAGGTGTGAAATTGGCCAATGTAAAGTTTGATTTTTGTAATAAAGGTTCATTTAACTAGAAATTTAATAAGAGAAGAAAGCGTCTGTTCACGTCAAGAAATGGTTTTGCTGTAGTAGAGACTGAGTTCGTGTTCAGTGAGGGAAGAAGCAACGGATTGAGCTGCGCGAAAGCCGTTTCGCGTTAGCGCATCCTTCTTGCTAGGTAGTCAGTCTTCGTAACGCCGCATTCTCCGCTGTCAGGATTTCCAAGTGCATGATAGGTGACAATTTCGCTGAATGATGATGCCCTTATTTCCCATGCTTTCTGTTGGTCAACAACCAACCAAACCTCTCGTTTTTTCACTATACTCGTACAGGAAGGACTCTCTTTCTGTCTGGAGGGAATCATCGGTTCTCAATCAAGAATGCCTCAACTAGATAAATTCACTTATTTCACACTTCTGGTCATGCCTTTTCCTCTTTACTTTCTATATTGCCATATGCAATGATGGAGATGGAGTACTTGGGATCAGCAGAATTCTCAAACTACGGAACCAACTGGTTTCACACCGGGAGAACAACATCCGGAGGAACGACCCGTTTGGAAGATATCTTGATAAAAGGTTTGAGCACCGGTGTATCCTATATGTACTCCAGTTTATTCGAAGTATCCCAATGGTGTAACGCCGTCGACTTATTGGGAAAAAGGAAGAAGATCACTTTAATCTCTTGTTTCGGAGAACTAAGTGGCTCACGAGGAATGGAAAGAAATATATTCTATTTGATTTCGAAGTCCTCATATAGCACTTCTTCCAATCCTGGATGGGGGATCACTTGTAGGAATGACATAATGCTAATCCATGTTCTACACGGCCAAGGAAGCATCGGTTTTGAATCTCATTATGAAGTGAAGCGGAAAATGAAACTTTCTTTAAAATTAAAAAGTTTTTGCAACAGTCACTTTTATTCCATTCCTATTAAGACTGAGACTTGTCTATTCCTAATAAAGGAAAGAGAAGAATAACTTAGCTACCAGAGCAGAAGAGATTCAAGCTATAATAATTTATTCTTATTCTCTATCGCTTGAATTATCCGTCTCTGGCGATACAGCTCCCAACATTTATCAGGGTCACCCCTGATTTCGGAAAGCCACTTTGCACCACATGCTTTTCATCAAAGAGTTCTAAGTTATTTAGAAGAAGGAGTTTAATATTTTCACAGGAAAGATAGCCGAAACTAGCAGTTATATTTCTCTTCTCGAGAGTCCCGGCTAATTTCTATGCTTACACTATAACTATGGCTCACAAGGAGGCCCTGGTCCTGACTAAGGAATGGGATCCCCGTACTTTTCCTATTTTATTTCTTCTTTCATGTCGAGCTTTCGAAAGCCACTGGGGAGGGAGAATGAACGATCGACTGCTAAAGATCTTGAATAAAGCATTGATAGCTTTGCAGAGGAGAAAAACTTTGATTCTTCCCGAAGGTCTTCCTTGCATGCTGAAGTGAACAGGGGCGGTACCAACTACGACTAGAAAGCGGAATTTATATTTATTTTAGTTAGTCGTAAATAGCCCCAAAGGCTAAGGAGATAAATAGCCCCAAAGGCGTAGAATAAACCATCTTACTAAAATAGAAAGACCTCTGCTATGCAGAGAAGAGAAATAGCCTTTGGGTCTATTTTCGACTCAAAGAGGCATAGCAGAGGTACTTATATTATATACAGGCGGATTAGTCTACTTAGTCGTAAATAGCCCCAAAGGCTATTTATATGCTCTGCATAGCAGAGGTACTTATCTTATATTATATACAGTTAGTCTACGCCTTTGGGGCTATTTATCTTCTTGGGGCTATTTATCTCCTTTACTAGTTTTTCGCGGGCAATGAATACCATTCATAGCTGTCCATATTAGTAACATAGCCGTAACGACTTTGTTTTACTGCTCGAGGTGGTGATAGCAACTATTTACTTAATTAGTTGCTTGCATAATGCTCTTCCTATTTGTTTTCTCGGCTTTCTTCTGCCGAACCGAACGAAGACAGTTTCTCTCCCCTCTTATTGCACTGATCTCTTCTCTTTCACTCTCTTTCTTCATTCAGGAAAGGTGAAGATTTAATCGGGAACAGAAAACGAAGCAGGAACAGACTTGTCCTTTGGTCGAGTTTGCTTCACTTCCTGCGACAGCTAACAAGGGGCATTTAGGACAACTCGTTCATTTAGCACAACTTCATTCCGCTCGGGCCTCTCTTTGGAGAGTCCCTTCTTTCCAATCAATAAATATAGTGCTGGCTCGCTATTCATATTATTTCTGCTTGGCCGGTACCAAGAACTCCATTTTCAATGAATTCTGGGTCTGGACGCTTAGCAGCCCCTACTTTCACATTTCTTCCTATAAAACTACTTGGTCTACTTCCATTTAGACTGAGATGGCTTCTCTTTCGACGGATTGATCCGGACTTCCCCATTCGCAGGAAAGAAAAGACCTGAATCCTACTGAAGCTGCTAACATAGACTGAGCAGATATTGACCTATGAGATTTGTACACTTCGGCTTGGAACCTTCCTTTGGTTCGTGCTCGCACGGGCCGTTTCTCTGCCAATCTCGAATTCGAATCTTTGCTTACCCGTGGGCAATCCATCAACACTCATTCCCCTCTGGAACAAAGACAAATTCTAAATCTCTAGCTTACCGCGTCGAATACAAGACTTTCTCACTTATTACTATTATTATTATTATTATTACTCGCAGCAAATTATAGTATTACGAACTCAATATATATACGGGGTGAAATATATATACAGGGCCAAAAATCTAGCCTTACTATATATAACGTTCTCTTTCCTAACTATAAAACGATGTTATATATAGTAAGGCTCACTCGGCCCTTCTCTTTGGTCTAATCCGAGGATATCTGGATAGCGTCTGGCGCGGTGTGGAGATTCCGTCCCGAGAGAGCAAACGAAGGGGCGTGGTCTTTCTATTCCTCCTTCTGCTGGTCCACTCGGCCTTTATGATAGTGATTGTCCAAGAAGACAAGAAGACATATTCGTCCCTCTCCCTAAACTAGTTCACCACCAAGATGCTTACGGACCGCCCTGATCCAAAAAACGAACGATTCGAGTCACTCTCGCTCAGCTCAGCATCGGGCCGAGTCAAAGTTGGGAAGAATTCTCAACATAACAATTCGCTTAGTCTCGCTACCTCTTGCCGCCTCGCCTCCTAAAAGCTCATTCGCAATGAAAGGGGGGATCCCGATGACACATGCACAGTCGGACTCTGTTTTCGATCAATCTGATTGACTGTGCCTCCTTAGCCCATAAGTCAGGCTTTCTCTTTCTTAAGTCAGAAGGGGGAATCCTTGTTCCCGATTTTTAAGCTAGGTGGGATAGTAAGGAAGGAGCAGTTTCTTTGAGTAGCTAGAACTTGAAAAGTCAGGTTGCATCGGTGTCGGCGGAAATCCGACCATAAGTAGACAGACTTGAACATGAATAGAGCTATGAGGTGCCGTATAGCTCACTTTTTAAAATGAGTGCGTGCCTCCCGCCATGCGGCTACACCTCCGGATTGATCTTCTCCGACTCCTATTCTATATTATAGCTATATTATTACATTAAGCTAGATAGGCCTCTCTATAGACATATGAAAGCAAGACTCGAACAATCGTGAGGGCAGGAAAGCGAGTGAGCCTAGTTCTTTTGTTTTTATGACTCTGCATGCTAAGCTGCACCAAATCCCTTACCATAAATAGAGCAACTTCTGTACTGTTAATGAAGCCATCTCTATTGATATAGAGAGTGAACCAGAACGGCTGCCGATTGAGTGTGTGTTCCATTCCCTAGAATCATAGCAAGCTTGTCGTAAAAGCGAAGCGGAATTTAGATTGATTTTAGGGGGACAAGGAGAGCCCTGGTTAGTAGGCTGTCGGAGTTCGAAACAGAAAGAATGAAAGTCAAGTAAGAATGAAGGGCCATACAGTTAAGTAGATCTTTCCCTTATAAAACAGTAGCACTTGAATAGCGAACTTATATTGTAGTACCTAACATATATTGGGAATTTCTTTATAGAATTTATCTTTCTTTAGGGCGGAATTTATATTTATTTTAGGTAAATATCTCCTTTATATTGATTTTAGGCTTAGTCGTAAATAGCCCCAAAGGCTATTTATATGCCTCTGCGTAGCAGAGGTACTTATCTTATATTATATACAGTTAGAACTTAACTTAATATTATGGGGGGCCTTTGGGGCTATTTCTCTCCTTTAGTCGTAAATAGCCCCTTTGGCTATTTCTCTACTCTGCATAGCAGAGGTACTTATATTATATACAGGCGGATTAGTTTACTTAGTCGTAAATAGCCCCTTTGGCTATTTATATGCATCTGCGTAGCAGAGGTACTTATCTTATATTATATACAGTTAGTCTACTTAGTCGTAAATAGCCCCTTTGGCTAAGGAGATAAATAGCCCCGAGAAGATAAATAGCCCCAAAGGCGTAGACTAATCTGCCTGTATATAATATAAAGACCTCAGCTATGCTGAGTAGAAGAAATAGCCTTTGGGGCTATTTACGACTAAGTAGAATAAACCATCTTACTAAAATAGAAATATCTCTGCTATGCCTCTTTGTGAGTCGAAAATAGACCCAAAGGCTATTTATATGCCCCAAAAATATAGTAAGTTGTGGCAGAGGTACTTATCTTATATTATATACAGTTAGTCTACGCCTTTGGGGCTATTTATCTCCTTAGCCAAAGGGTCTATTTTCGACTCAAAGAGGCGTAGCAGAGGTACAACTCTTATATTATATACAGTTAGTCTACGCCAAAGGGGCTATTTATCTTCTTGGGGCTATTTATCTTCTTGGGGCTATTTACGACTAATCCGAATTTTCCTCCTGCCTTCAAGTAAGGAATCCTTTTTCGCTTCGCACCTTTAGTGGTTGAGCTGACCAAGCAAGTCATTTGTTTTTCTTTCTCTGTAATAGCACCTAGGGTAAACCTACTTTTCTTCCTTCGGGTTGTGAAGTGAAGCAGGCATAGCTCAAGGTTTCAACGCTTCTCCAGCAAGAAACGTATTAAACAAGGGAAAGGAAAAGATAAGCTCCATGCTAGAAAGAAAAAGCGTAGCAGTAGGGTAACTAAGCATCTATATCTCTACCCCAGTCCTTCCTCGTCGATTAGCAATCGATCCAATGTGGATTGTATCCGGCGAGGTTTGGAACCCTCAACTAAAGGTTTAAGTACCTAGTCCACTATATCTGTGCTTTTCGCTAGGATCTTCCCGTATGTACAGTAGCCCCGACCCTATCTGATCTTAGTCTCGAGTAGAGTCTGACGCTTCAGAATCGGATTTTTCTTGGTACCGATCACACGAGACCAGACCTTGAGCCAGGGATAGTCAGCGCTGAAGACCTTTCTGCACGGGGCAGCGACCATAACTGAAACTAGACATGAAGGTAGGCTGGCGTTAAGGGAAGGGGTACTTTAACGAGACTCACTTTCAAAAAAAAACTAGAATAATCCACCATGGTATACTGATGATAAAGGAACAAGTATGAGTTGCCTGCCAGCACGCATTACGCTTACCGGTTATCGGACTGCAGAGCGAAGAGAGAACAGATCACTTATTACATCGAAAAAAAATCATTCTAAGCCTGCGAAGCCAGCTACAGAGGGGACTTCCGCCTAGAATTGATTCTCCACTATTCAGGGAACTTAACTTACAATACATATACAGGCGAACACGTTTCCACCAATTATTTGATCTACACGTCTAGCGGAGTAGTAGCTCTGGACAGGTTCTTCGACTGGATCAACAGCCACAAGTAGCTTACTCAAGGCTCAAGGGAGTCGAACCTACAAGACAATTCTTCTCGACCGGGAGACTCACCCTAAATCCCTTTCTCGACCTAAGGCTAAGGGTATGGGAGAACCCGCTCAAGAGAGTAATGGAACGGAAGGTCTCACTCTATCGCTTTACTTTCTCTTCAACCTTCAACGGTTCTTTTTTCGAACCTTGACTCTTCCTCTGAGATAGCCCTTTTCCCTTCTGGTCAGAGCTACTTTTCGCGCTTTAGAAATAGCTTTCTGAGAGGTATAGTATAGGTTCTTTCGGGCTATCACGCTTGACGTCCCTTGCGGATAGGGTTTTGAAAGAGAAGTAGAAGTAGAGCAGGTTCAAGGGAAGAAAGACCCTTCTTCAAGCTCACCCTGTCCGCACGCAAGCCTCTATCCCGCTGTTGATGTTGACAAGGCTTTTATTCGCCGGTCTAAATTTATATTCTAGTCATATCCCTTTTATCAATGCTTTTACAAGAACCCTATCCCCCCCCTTTGAAAGGGTCGGTCCCTGTCCGTCTGATTAAAAGGGGAAGTCACTTTGCTTCCTTTCGCCCTTTATCTCCGAATCTTCCTGGAGTACGCAGGTTTCTCTATTCATTCCTAATCCTTTTAAGCTTTCTCGTTTTGTGCTTCAGTTTGCTCTATTGGCTTTGTTTGATTTTCGAATTTGATTTGAATCTGGTCCTTGTAAAACTCCAATCCATGCTACTCGGCAAGGGGCTCAACTTTTCGGTCTTAATAATATTAATAATTAGAAAAAGAGAGGGGCGTGAACAAGAGTCTGCTTGGTCACCTACTTTGTACAGGTTACGCGGTTCCTTCTCACGATTCTATGCACAAAGGATGAAAGTCAATAGGATGTGCCAGCTCGATCTCATGATTGTTATTGAGATTTTCGATTTATTCTCTAAGACCGGGGTAAGGGAACACAGGCAAGGATGATACGATTGGGTAAGATGGTCGGGGCAGGAGGATGAAGGAGTTATGGCAGGACACCTATGTTTCAATGTCTTACAACCCTTGCCTCTTTCTCTTGCTTTGTGGCCATCCGCTGCTAAGAGGACTTGGTGTTCAACTCGCTTCCGACGCCCAGAATGACTAGAATGAGACCGTAAGCGTGCTACCAACCTTGCTTCTTGGGTCTTCCCCTCTTCTTTTTTGCTTTTTCGGGCCCATCCGAAACCTTTTGGGCTTTTTTGTGCTGCCGGCTTGCCTGAGCAAATTCAATTAGTTGGTCAGTATTGAATTCCCCGAAGATTCCAAGGGTTTTCTTTCTTTTTTCAACCACCTTTTACACATATTGAATTTGACAATTGTCCCCAGTCCTATAAAATCTTTCTTGCTTTTTTAAACTTGAAACAAAGTATGCTTTGATGCATTTGTCGTCGTTTTGTTACGGAATTGTTAGAGCCTCCTTTCCTTGGCAGTCGAGCTCCTTCGGATCCTTTCTATAAGGGCAGAATCGAAGTATAGTGTTGAACAAGTAGGTGTCACTGTTGAGTTCTATGGTGGCGAACTAAATGGAGTCAGTTATAGTGATCCTGCCACTGTTAAAAAAGATGCCGTGGGTGACATTTGCGAGATCGTGCTACTTTGAAATCTGATGGTGTTTTTCGTAGCAGTAGAATGGGTTGGTTTCCTTTTGGACATACTTCATTTGCTTTTATTATTCGGGCACATTTGGCATGGTGCTAGAATCTTGTTCAGAGATGTTTTTGCTGGTAGTGACCCAGATTTAGATGCTCAAGTCTAATTTTGAGCATTCCAAAAAAAAGAGGGATTGAAAGGGAAGGATTCCATTGCTGTCGCAAAGCGATTGGATTC
>NW_027430895.1:0-1294 GCF_044706935.1 Curcuma longa | reverse complement strand
TGATGAGTTAGGGTTTTTATGATTTTTAATCGATTCAATTTTGGGTTTTTACATGAAAATAAATTATAAAATGAATCGATTTGATTTTATTTGTCCTATATTGCATAATTTGAGGCTTGATATAATTTTCATGATTTAATGGTGAATTTTTGGCATTAATTTGAGTTTAATTGATTTTAGGGCTAAATCGGACCCAACTCGAGCTCAATCGCGGTCAAATCGAGTCAAATTTGTCAAATTGATCGAGCCAACACGGAGGACATGACTTAGATCGAGCCTGATCAAAATTTCACAATTTTTTGGAAGCCCTAAGCTGCCCTAAAGCCCTAGATCAAGCTCCTGGCCATCAGATCAAGATCGGACGGCTGAGATTAATCAATTAATCAACGTATAAAAGCTATAGTTTTCGGGATGAACAGTGCCGCCGCACTGTGCTTCGTCCCCGACGCGCTCCCTCTGTTGAGGAGCGTAGCTCACGGCGTGCCCTCGTCCTCCCAATCAAATTCCGTTGCATTCCTTGGTTTCGTAGGAGTTCGAATCCGGTTCTTTGGGTATCTTCCGGCAGCTGGAGTCGGCGCGGCGGAGAGGGTTTCTTCACCGGCCAACACCCTGTTTTTTCGAGTTCCGGCCATCCACAGCGCCATCCGACGCTGCGAGTCCTCTGAGGGGTTCTCTGAGGAGCGTGTAGCACACCGGAGCCACGAGCAATTCAATCGGAGCAAGAGAAGCCACGGAATCCAGTAATTGCCAGCTGAAAACGCGTCGCACAGTGTTGACTTGGCCGGAGAGGGTTTTTCCGGGCGATTCTTGATGCTGGCAGCGAGCGAAACACTCCGGAGACCAGAATACAGCTCCAGAGGGATCAGTGAAGCCTCATTGAGGGTTTACCAGCTTGATTGACAACCAAGTTGTGAAGATTGCATTTGAAATTGGGAAGGAGGGATGAGTTTCTGATTTTCTGTTTAGCTGTCTTTGCACATTTGATACCTTCCTGTTCTTCTGCAATTTTAGGCTATCAACCGCATATTGTTTGAGCTTCTTAATTCCTAATGATAGTTTGTGTGTTTTAGGATTCAATTTAGCTTCGTTGACATGCATTTCTTGTTTATTGTAGTGTCTGATTTCAGTTTCTGAATAAATAGGCTTCCTACTGTTTCGTGCCAACTTAAACTTCCTTCTCGTGCCTATTTCAGCCCTAGTTTTTAGTTCCCTTTGATTGCTTGTAGTTTAATTTAGTTATTAGTTTTCTTTGATTGCATCTTGCTTTGATTTTTCTTAAGCTAGATTAGTTTCT
>NW_027430894.1:0-4283 GCF_044706935.1 Curcuma longa | reverse complement strand
AGAGATCTTCCGTAGAGTGTTTTCTTTATATGGCGCCATAAACTTATACTGATGTAATCTTCTGGGTGTTGCAGCAACAGTCGTGAATGGCGCTCAGCCATTCACTCTACGGGTTCAGAAAGGAAAGATCTCGACCGATAGGAAGAGGTTCTCTAAGATCTCGACTGAACGATTTGAATTTAGTAGGGTCGGGACATAGAATTCGTATACGTATATTTTTAACACACTCTAATGACAAAGCGTCCTCGAGGTACGTTCTTTTTAGACCCTCTCACTTCGTTCGAGTGCTTCTTCAAAGCCCTCTCGCTTAATGAAGGGAAGGCTGTATTCCGACCTAGATGTAGATGTTGATAGCGAGAATGTCTCTCCAGCCTTAGGCTTCGCGGACTGTTGAGAACAAAGTGGCGAACGGGTGCGTAACCTTTACTTGTCAGAAGCGGCGATGATAGGGCGTGCCCTCCCAGGTGCTTCGGGCCTCAGGAAATGGTCTCGGGATAGAATCTCGTATTTCCACATCTCCACCCCGGAGCTCCGGCCTGTTTACGACAGAGTGGTGGTTTAGGGTACATCGGCATCGGAGAATGTTTCCAAAGCCCAACTGCAGAATCCATATTTATGTTGTCGGCTGTTGGATAGAGAAAACCGCTGTCTCTTCGTTACGTATTAACTCGACCGCCGGATCTTCTTTGGAATAGAGGTTTTTGATGTAGTTGCTATTTGTTTTCTTTTTTTCGTCAACGAAGGGTTGGTGTTCAGTGTACCGCAGTTCCCGCATCTTCCTTTCGCTTCGCTCGAGATCTGTTAGAACCTTTCGCGGATTCCAAGCTTGCCGAGGGAGATCGCTCAGTTAAAAAGGCAGATGGTGGACCAGGATAGGATTCAGGCGAGACGGAAAGGAAGACCATTCTCCGTCCAATGGTTTGGGGCGAGGGAGAAAAAGTATTCTAACCTTTCGCTTCGCTCCAATCTTTCTTTTTAAAAACCTCGATTACCGGCTGGATATAGTTCCCGGTTGGTGCCTTGGGAAACAAAACAAAAAAAAGAGGTTCTGCCAGTCATCGAGCCTTAGTTAGGAGATAAAGATTGGGATATGGATATGGTAACGTGGAGAGGGTAGTGCTCGTCCTTTGTTCCGGAAATCGTTAGAAAAAGAAAGATCGTAGCTTCGTGCGTGAGTGTACATTGGCGGCCGGGCGAAGACTCAACTCCGTACTTCGGTTTACTTACTTTCGTAGTTCAGTTTAAGTAAAATAATCACATCACTCATTGGGGTGCTAATATGAGTAAGAAAGGTCTTCGAATGTCTAATGGCTAGTTTTGTCTTCGCGATCAAGAATCTCCCGAAAATGCCTAACATTACTACAGGCATACGCTTTTATGCAGTTCGGTACTCGCGCAGTGATTGATCTGTGAAAGAGCCTAGCCAGCCTGGCTTATGACGGGAACTTCCACAGCTCTCGGGACTGTCAGCCGAAGAGAGCAAAGAAAATAGGGTTTCGGTTGCTTCACTTCACAGGGTAAGAGGGGTAGGGCTATTCATTAGCGAGCGACTCTATCTATTGATAGGACTATAACCCTATCTTAGAAATCCCCTCTTCATCGGGTCAGGCTGAAAAGGCCTCGTTCTTCCTTCCTTGCTGGAAAAAGGAGTGTACTGTCCTATTCTCCCATTTTGGATGCCTCAGCTGCTTTGTATGATTCATATGAAGCAATCGGATCCAAGCTATTATTTTTTGAATTGAATCCATTCGTGGATTAAAGTTGGGAGTCCCCACTGCCGAACAGTTAAATAGTGGCCACCAATGAACCAAGGACCCCCAACACATGATCATAATCTTCTTTCTTCTCAAACCTAAAGCAGAAAAATCCATTCTCAAGATCCACCGCCTGAAAGTTTCCAGTCAACGCCCATAGTTGTTTCACTCTATTAACTAGATAAGTGTAGCTGATTGATCTGCCAAGCAACTTAACGAAAAGGGTCCTCCTCCATGCTTTCCTGATCCGTCGCTTATCTTCCTTCGACAGGCGAATACACGGTCCCTCTGATATTTCTTCAAACCAATCATCATCCGACGCATAATCCTCCTCCGTCACTTCTCCCTCCTCCTCTTCAGATTCCCATTGAAGTGGGTGGCTACTACCCTTGAGTTTGCTCGCATAGGAGTCCTTTTTTGCAGCATCACCACTCTGAGACATATACTCTGCCACCATCGGCTGAGAACCATCGTTAAGGGTCGAGCGCCCCATGCCATCCCTACTCCGTTTCATTCCAGCAAGCTGATCACTAAAGCCCCCAGGCAGTGTACCTCCAGTCGGCGCCCGCCGTCTCTTCCATCATTAAGGTTCAGAAACCAGAGACAATATGGAGACGGTGCACTATAGCACAGAAAAACTTAACCTACGCCGCCAAACCTATGCGCTCTCAGTGCTTAGCTTTTTAATAGGGGATGGGAACTTCGACTATGAGGAGTTGCCGGCCGACGTCTGATCCCCCCTACAGATTTTTGAAAAGAGATACGGCACACAAGAGAGACGGATTGCTATCTTCCGATCCACCAAGAATCTCGTATTTTACTGTAATCAAATTAGACTAGTTGGTTGGTACAGGACTCGCGCTAGACAGGTTGCTATTTTGTCCTACTTTGGGTTATGGGCGAGTCCGCGCGATTTTCACCATTGGCCAGTCCTCGATTTCTTTACTTGAGTCACGACTGAGCAAATTTATTGATCTTTGTGGTCGCGAACGATCTTTCCCAAGGAAGACTCTCTTTTTTTATAGAGGCTATTTTGATAAGGATGTGGGAAGTCGGGGGAAAGTCCACCACACGGAGAAGAAGCTCAAATTTTCGCCTAAGCATGGCAGCTCAGTTGTGTCTATATTTTAGCCTTCGAGCTGAACACTTAATCGAGCGGTGAAAGGGCCATTGCAGTTACGCAGGCCTTCGAGGAAGGTCTTAGTTTTGCTGCTTGTTGTCGCAGCGCCCCTACCGGCTCTATTCTTTAGGGATTCTCGCCTTTTAGAATGTAGATTTGGAAAAATCTCCCAGGCACGAGACCTGCTCTTCCATTTCGGTCAGAAAGGCGCAAATAGCCGTCAAGGCGACGAAAGAGACCGCCTTGCCCGATCATTCTATTTCCTCGTGCGTCTTCTTATTCTAAGATATTCTTTTTTTTCTTTTTCGACTTTCTAAATCAATAGCTTTCCTCAGTAGATCCGAATCTGGTTCCAATGTCGAAAGAAAGAGCCGTATCAAACTGACCTAAACTGGGCCGCTATCTCCAACTTTAGGCTTTATGGCTAGGCAAGGCTCCAACTCTACTTTTGGGACTGACGCTCGGGTTTAGTTCTGATCCTTTCCTTCAAGGGCTTTGGCCTCTCTTCATCCCGGAAGTCAGCAAGGGGGAGTCTTGCCCAGAAAAGTTATCCCCGAAAAGGCAATCCCACCTGAAGCAAAGTATACAACATAAACTTCCAGCTTACTCTTTTTTTTTGGTACATAGGAGTGGGAGACCACATTTTAACTTACAACGGCACGAGGCCGAGCTACACCCACTAAATCTTCATTAAGAAGTCGAACTAAGCTGCCAGGGGGAGAAGACAGCTTGGTCACTGCATGAGGTCCTTCAAAAGCCAGATGAGCAAAATGATCAGCGCAGGAGTTCATCTCACGATACACATGCACTAAGGAGCAATGCCAATTTCTGCTGAGTAGCTCTTGACAGCTACGGAGAATATTACATAACGGATCAGTATCTGCAACAGTGCTGGTGATCTTCCGAACAGCCAAGAGAGAATCGGATTCCACCTGAACTCTCCTGTAACCACGATCCCAGGCTAATCGCAACCCCGTATGAATGGCATAGATCTCAGCCTTAGTGATATTACCCCAACCTAATCTCCTTGTAAAACCAAATAGCCAACCACCAGCTGCATCCCTATATAAACCCCCTGCAGCAAGATGTCCTGGATTGGATAAAGCTGATGCATCAACGTTAAACTTAACAAATCCATCAGGAGGAGGAGTCCAAGCAAAATGTTGGATCTGCCGAGGGATCGAGTTATTATATTATATTAAGCACACATCTGTACCTCAAATAATCATGAATACTGGTCAAGATGATTCGCAACCAGTTGTGGGGCCACCTAAAGCTTTCCTCAAAAATGACTTTATTGCGCCAAGTCCAGAGATGCCAACACACGAATGAAAAAACACATGGACCAGGGAATATAATTTGAAACCATGAAATTGGAACGAGAGAGATTAAACCAATTGGACAAGGAC
>NW_027430893.1:0-2353 GCF_044706935.1 Curcuma longa | reverse complement strand
AAGTAAGGATGCTGAAATTAAAGGAGTGTCAAGTGCAAGTTTAAAATTTCTCTATGCAGAGAGTCTAAGTGCAGAAATTGGCATGGTGTTGCTCCACAAATGAAGTGCTCTAGCTGTAAAAATAACTCAAGAAAAGCTGAATTTTGATAATCTTTGTTGATGATAAGCTGTGAAGGGCACGAAACTGAGCAGAATTCAGTAACTGTAACAGAATTCGAACATTTTGCAGTAGCAGAATATCAAATCTGAAGCTACACTGCTGTGATTCCAATCTACTGAAGTTACAATGCTGTGAATCTATAAAGGGTTTAAATGTCATTGTTGTGTAAAGGATGAGGAATCAAATCTGAAAACTAATGCTGAAATGTGAAATGCAGATTGGATGTAGAAGTTAGTATCAAGTGTTGTATGGTGTTGTGTTTCATTTTTGGTGATTAACCTATATTGTCAGAACTGAGAATTGGATCATATGAAGCAGGAGATCAGTTAAAGATTAAACAATTGAGAAGAAAAAAAAAGACCATGACTTTACCAAATTGAAACTGTTGTGTGCCAAGTGTGAATTGCAACAATGTGTTAGTAAGACATAGATTGAACTCGAGTTTTGTTAACTCAAATTAATGAGATTTTCTCTGAGATGTGGATGTTGCAGTAGTTAACTTCTTGGATCTGATGAAACAAAAATCAATAGCTAACTTTTTGGAAACCTGAAAATCTGGATCTGAAGGCTGCTGATTTCTGATGGGACTGTGTTGATGAAGGCGAGGAACTGATACATGAAGGAACTGATACAAGGCAAATTTAGCAAAATGGCACCATTTTGGCATTTCTTCAGTGCTGAAACCGAATCTGTGAAACCAAATCAGGGAATTCAGCAATTTCTGGAATTTTGAGAGCATGTGGAGCTGATGTAATTCAAATTTACTGAACCTACATTGATGTGAATCTATTAAATGTTGAATGAATGTGCAAATTGTGTATAAATGAAAAGGAATCAAGGAGGTGAAAAGTCTGGATAGAACAGCAGTTTCAAAAGCAGTGCCATGAAGAGCATGTGCAGACTCAATGCTACTGAATTCAGTTTGCTAACTTTGGTGAAATTTAATCCCATTCAATCATTCTCTAAAACTACAAACTCACTCAAGGTTGTTAAAGTTTTGAATTTGAATCTGGTAGGAGTTTGAACTCTGGACAATAATGAAAAAAAAAAAAAGAAATGTTAGAAAGTAGCATAAGAGTTTGAACTTGCTGAGTTGAAATTTGAACTTTTGATGGGCTAAACTCAAGAATATTTAGGTCAGGAATTGAAATCAGTTAGCTTTATTCTCAGGAGACTTGAATCTGAAGGGATGCAAAAATTTTGGAAACTGAAATTAGAGATGCATTACCTGGAAACCAAGTGAACAGCAAAACTGGGAATAGAGATTGGAAGGAGACTGTTTTTGAGCTGATTTATGCTGGCTGATACATTGCAAATTCAGATTATTGGGAAGCCAATTGGAGCTCCTAACAATTGGTTTCGATTCGTAGATGTTTGCAAAGCCTAGCTGAGGGAAACATGCTGATTTTATGGATGCCAAGCTGTGAAGGGCAGTGTATGGATGCAGAATTGCAGAATTTTGAGCTGAAAAGCTGAGTTTTGTTTCAAAGCATGCTGGAACTGAGATAAACTGATTGTAATTGTTTTCTGAATAGTAGAGATCATTGTTCAGATAACTGGAAAAAGAATGGATGAAAACTGGAAGGCAACGGCTGGAAATCAGACAAATCAGAAAAAAAAAAAGTATGCCAAGTGGAGCCAAAAAGGAGGGTTGCTTGAGCCAAAACTCTTGTGGGGCAGTGAACTGCTTACTTGATGAAGAAGCAGCTGGGATTGACTTGGTTTGAAGCTGTTTGAGCTGTAAATTGAGAAGCTATTGGGTACAGAAATCAGGAAAACAGTGAGGTATAAAAAAAATTTTGAAGAAGCCATGAACCTGTGCCATAATCTGTTCAGCCAAGTTTGAGAGGGGTTCAAAAAGCATTGTGATCTTTGAAACTAGAACCTACTGAAGCCATATAACTGTAAATCTGTTAAGTGTTGAATGAATTGCCAATGGGGTGCAATTGAGAAGAAATCAGGCAGAGAATCATGTTGAAATAGGGCTTAAACTCAAAGGAAACAGATTCGATGAAAAATCTGAACAAGCTGTTTGAAAGGGTGTTTTATCTCTGATTAGCTTGTTTGCAACAAGTCATTTGAACTCAATTGAAGAAGTGAGATTGAAGTGCAATGACTGATGGCATCAATTCAGATCAGAAAGAAAAATGAAAATCAGAAAAACAGAATGAAAACAGAAAAAAAAAAGAAGAG
>NW_027430892.1:0-34812 GCF_044706935.1 Curcuma longa | reverse complement strand
CATAGATCTTCCTCTGCGTATGGGTTCTCGGTCCTCCAAGGCCTGTGAGAGCTCTCTTCGCTAATGTGGGAGTCCCGCCTGACGGAACCACATATCATGGGAGTATTCTCCACTACTGAGACTACCCGACCCTTCTAATTCCTAGCCGCAGCTGCTCTTGTGACATCCTTTTGTGGTTTTGTTGGAACCAACCCACTTTTGCCTCGACTTTGAAAGCGGATTGATCCTGCGCATAGCTCAAAGAAAGGTTTTCTCCGCAGGGGTCATGGGAAGAGATCTTCTGTGATCCGCTAATTCTTGCCAGTCATAGAGCTCTCCTTTCACTAAACGAGAGGCTTATTCAATTCAATTTATTATATTGGAAGCTGACAATAAAGTAAAGGGAAGAGAGAAGAACTCGTTTCCCTGTTTTATGCGAGGGAAGGTTTGAGGCAAGGATGCTTCCTTCTTTTCCGCATGGCTTCTTCAACTCTCAGTTTGAAGCATGGCGCTTCTCCACGTCGCTGCCGCTCTACACTTATACCTATGGGAATTTCGAACCCGTCCACGTCGCTCGTCCCTTGAACTCACTTCCTTGTAGATATTCGACTCTTGCTGATATGTACGATCTTGAGTAGTTTTGAATGTAACTTACTTAAGGAGGGCACGCAACTATACTGGTAATAATCTGCTGCGGTGCACGCTCTTATAGGGCTTAGTCCGAGGAGGTAGGGTCTTAAATAAGATCTGCGCGCGGCCCTGTATATATATTCTGACTTCAATTCAAGACCCCGATCGTAGTATAGGCTAGAATCAGGCTTTGTTCAAGGCTCAAAGGACGGGCGGCATAAAAAGGATTGAGAACCACCATACTATAAAGAAATTCTTGCACCAATGGGATTCTTCTGGGACACCCTTTGTAGGATAGAGCTTAGGATTATTGGTTAAGCCTCAGCAGCTTCAGTTGAAGTCTCTGACACCTTACTTGACTATTGTTGTACCCGCAGGTTTATACTATACTTATAATTCCACCATGAGAAGCAATCCTTCTTCCTGGTTGTATTGGACTGCCCCTTCCTATTGGTTATATTGGGGTCTTCCTATGCCTTACGAACCTGACTTCCTTGTCCTCTCCCCTTACCAGCGATCCCTCCACATTCAGACCACGCACTCCTATTCTAATAGGCAGGCTCCCTAGTTCTCAATTTATATTTATTTTAGGCCATTAAAACTTCTCCAACCCTTGAAACTAAGCCCAGTGGACCATGGCATTGCTCGACCTCCTATTGCCTTACGTTACGCTAAACTTCGACCTTGCTTGAGGGGATATGTGATCGGACCATCCTGGCAAGTAAGCCATCCCTATCCAATGAACTTTCCATTCCAGAATGCTTTGAGTGCTCAAAATCCCACTGCAGCACTGCATTCAATAGGTTTTTGGAGTGCTCCGGAGTCTAGGTCTCATGCCTTCCTCTACTGGAGCCGGTTCCATTACTTGATCCCACTTCGCACCTCTCGGAGCTCCCTACCCTTCCGCCCTCCCTCTGAGTCTCCCACGGGTGGACGGACCAACTAAGATAAGAAGAGTGACCGAATTTTTCGCTCGTCCCCAACTCCGTCCCAGTCGCAAATACACGATTCTGCTCCCGAACTGTGCAATGAAGCAAGATGTGGTGCCGAGTACCATTCCACTAGCCAGTATAGCCCGCGTCACTGTCGTTCGCTCCTGTACCATTCCACTACTTGTTTTGTTAGCCCATTCCTTATTGAGTGCTTTCGCTCTAGCCGCCTTAAGACCCATACTATGAGAATAGTTGACAAGAATTGGACGATAAGATGCGAAACGAGGAAAAGAGTGAATGAGATGTGTGGATAAGCAAGCGAGAGACTATAGAGAGATGGAGTAATCGGCATCACACACTAAGAAGTGAATGGGGTCAGACCCAGAAGAGAGATCGATAGAGCTGGCTGGCTTCATTCGCACGGGCTACAGTAGTAAGGTTAGCATGAGCGCTGGCTCTTTCTCTCTCTTCGTTAGGTGAGTTCGCGTCGGATACTTAGGTTAGGTTAGTCTTGAATCACTCCCTTCTTCGTAAACACCTTCTCGTTCTGCAGGGCGGGCATTCCCACTCACTCTTCTAAGTTCAATAGAAAGGGCGGAATAAAGCTTAGAGATCTGAGTTCAACTGAACAACTCAAAGTGAAGCTTAGGTGCTGAAAAGAATTTATGATCCTGCCATGCCACTCTTGAAAGGTATAGAAAGAATCAATATAAAGCAGTTCGGGCTTCTGGTTGGGATTCAAAAACCAACCTTTCCAGGAGCGATAGAGGAGAACAGGCCTAGTGACAATCATTCCTTTAGTTTAGCTGGCGTAGGTTCGAGAAGTCAAATATGTCTGTCTTCGCCTCTTTCAGAGCCTTCAATTTCAGCCTAGAGCATAGGTTAGATGCAAATAGTGGCAAGAGTCAGTACAGTACTCACTTCAATCAAGTCTTGCCTAGGAGGTAGAAGTATGAGCTAACAATCAAAGTTCTTTACCGGCTGTTCAGCCTAACAAGGGTCACAACCCCTCCCGAGGCATCTATCCGATCGCCGGCGTCACGGAAGAAAGTCCCTTATATTCAAGCCTATTAGCTCAACTTCCATGAACTACTATTATTCTTCCTATTCCCATTCCGAGTGCTATTTCCTCATTCTGAGCTTCGTCACCGACAGAGCCCGTTTTTCCGCACTCGTATGGTCTTACCTTTGAAAGAGTCTTTCCTCCCAAAGCAGAGCAGGTCGAACGAGCTCCTTTGATTCTTATAGGCAGGGCACGACTCGAACCCATGAAGAGTAGATCCGTGATTGGTCAATCTGAGATTGAAAAAAACAAAATAGAAAGACACTTTTGAACTTTGACTGCCGAAGAGAGACTCATTCCTCTAGATACTTATATAGCAAAACTCTTTTCCTTCTTTCTAAAGCTTTCGTTTCGTGTTCTTTTTTGACTTGACCCGCCCGAGCTTTCCTTTCGTGCAGTGCTTTGGAGAGGAGGCGTGCGTAACTTCTCTCTTCCACGCTCCCAGACCATATCAAAGCACCTCCCGAGTCCTCTGCGGAACTAGTCTTTCGTCTGCCTAGGAGTTCCCCTCCCTGTCCTGAGCCTGGGAACTCTGTCCTCTGCGTAAGGTAGCGTTGAAATTGAAAGACTACGAACTGGCGGGATCTCCTGTTAAAACCTATTCAGTAGGATTTGTTTTTTCTCTCTTTCTTGTTGAAAGGATGAACTCTGGTTCTTTCTAGTACTCATTCGGCTTTTTTTTCGGTTGTCCCCACTCGGGCAGACTTTCCCAACCAATGCCATAGCCTTTACTCGCACCACTTTCCTTCGCTTCCATCATTAAACCTTGCAGATCTAGATTAGATAGATAAAGGAAAACCCATTCCCGTAGAATTGAATATGTTCTCGGGCTCTACCTGAGGCCTAGAACTACTATGGCACGAAGAACACTTTTTCTTTTATATGCCTATCTGCTGAAGCTACCGCCTCTACCTTTTCATTCTTATCCTCCCCCCCCGCAGGGCACAACCACCAAGAAAAGAAGACGGAAAAGGAGCACCGCTCTTTCAAAGAAAAATATAGTTCAGCAAAGTAGCTCGCCTGCCTTTTATGAGTGTCCTTGCGTAAGCCCGCCCGTGGGTATGCTCTTTTCGGAATAGTTCTAGTTTTGCCTCACCAACACCTTTGAACCATTAAAGAAAAAGTAAAAAATCCAGTCTCTCATCTCCCGAATCCAAGGGACATAACAGTAAGAGACCAAACGGAGCAAGCAAGTATATATACTGAATATTTAATTGGAATTGGTATATTGCCTGTGGACGTCATACTGCTCGGGCCACTTACTGAACGAATTTCATTACTAAGGGAGGAGTCAGTCATCCCCTGCGTCATGTCATGATCACAAAGGCGAGAAATTTCACGATGGATTCCCTCCCTGGCGGCTTTCCTTGTTATTCGACGACGCTATCGTTCTTGCTTTCGTTTCTTTTCGTGCAAGCAGCGTAGGCTTTCTCACTTACAATTCTATACAATACAATACAGGTTCGGCATTGGATATGGAATCCGGATTCGGAGGTCGGACTGCGCTCCTTCCTACGGGGTCTACATCTACATACAGGGGGTGGAGGGCTCTCTTTACGGGCAAGCGCTGGCATGCTCTATTGCTATGGGTTAGGGACTTGTCCGCTCCTCGCCCTCCTCTATGGCACTCTTCTAATCCCTTATTACCTCTCATTCGTGGATGGGTTCAGCATGCAGTGGGAAGAGAGGACCAGCTCTTCAACTGACCAGCTCTTATCACCAGCTGGCTCAAGGGAATGGCTTCTTTCGCTCCTGTCTCGCTCGACTGCATGCCTTCCTCTAGCACTATAGCGTACCTTTGCTTCCTTTTAATCCCCCAAGGCTAGTATCAGTATCCTCCTAAGTCTGAAGTCCTTTACTCGACAGGCGGAGCACCCCTTGCAACTGTAAGAGTAGCATCCCTAGCTCCTGTGTACTCCTCTCTCTCTAGCATCTACAGTAGACTTAGTACCTCCTTTAGGAACAAGAGTGTACTCGCAAGCAGCCGTATTGCCTTTATTAGTCCCTTTGAATTCCCCCACTTTCTTTTATCTAGTAACAGAGCTTTAAGTGTTAGGTCTAATGATTCTGATGTGAGTGTTTCCTGTATTGTTTTTTCTGGATTCTTCCTTTCTTTATTGCTCGCAACCGAGTTGCTCGCTACTCTTATACTAAGTAGGAAGCGTAGCTTTGTCTTTCCTATCCAAAGCAGAAGAGGTATGAGGGTACACCAATTTATATAACTCATAAATTCCCGGCCAGCGCAGGGGCGCAAAGAAATTTATCCATAAGCAAAACCGCCCTATAACTTCGGTTGCAGGTATTGTTGTGTCTTCGTACACGGGCCATTAAGAAATATAAAACCAGTAGGACTTATGGTAGAGCTTCCTTATGGGCTTAGCTGTCCTCCGCCTTCGCTTTGTTTGGCTTACCTGTACCATCCTAAGTAGACTTTTCCCGGTCCTAGTTGTCCTTGCCCTTTATCCCACGGTCCTAGTTGTCCTTGCCCAGGTCCTGTCCTACCGCAATACTGTAATCTGCTATGGGAGTCAAGGTCCTAAATCAAAGTCAGGATGGAATGGGTCTTGGGCCGGGTCCAAAACTAATTCTAAGTCCACAAGTACACCCTTACAACTTCGGTTGGAGGTACTTTTGTACATGTACAGTTGGCGTAGAGCTGAGCTGATAGGCGAAGGAACGCAAGGGGTCGCAACTATACTGGTAATAATTTAAGGATAGGGAATGCAAAGTAGCTTTGGAAGGGGTCAACGGCAGCAGACGAAGCGGCAGCAGCCGAAGTAAAGGAGTTAAAGGATAGTAGGTTAGGAAGTGGTTGAAGTATGGTCTGGTGCTTCGGAATCCTAAATCGAGGAATCCCTTCAATCCTATAGAATACAAATGGAACCTTAGTAAGGACTGCCAGAAAAGGACACCATAGGTTTTTCCTACGTCTGCAAAGCCAACAAAGCCAAAGGGCCCCATAGGTTTTTCCTACGTCTGCAAAGCCAACAAAGCCAAGGGCGTATGAGTTTAGGTCTCGGGCAGATGCTGAGTTTAGGTATAGGGCGTATGAGTTTAGGTCTCGGGCAGATGCTGAGTTTAGGTCTGGGGCGGCTGCATCAGTTGATTCATTTGATTCATTTGTTTCAGTTGATTCATCATAAATGGCTTCATAAGGTGCTTATGAATCCTAAAAGGCCTAATATAAAGTGAAATTGAGGTCGCATCCGATATAGCTTCTAGCCTCTTGAAATAGCTTAGCTTCTTCAAAGTAATCTGCCTTAAATAAATATAACACGCTTCATAAAATAATGCTGAGGGCAGGAACTTACATTATATACAGGCGAAAAGGCGTTCATCCGATTTATTTGGAGTTAGGTTGGGTGGTTGCGAATGTGGATTCTCCTTTTTAGTAGTTTGTAGCTGTGGCTTCCTCTCCTTGAGTTTGGAGCTGGTGCTTCTCCTGAGTTTCGAGTTTCAGTTTCAGTTTTAGCTGAAGTTGCACCTGAGGAACGACAGGATTGATTGGAGTTGCCCCTGGAGCTTCAAAGGGGGTTGAAAGCTACAAAGGAGGTACGCTCTTTAGGGTTGAAGTAGCGTCAGGGGCTGCAGACAAAGGAAACGCCTGAAAGGAGTTGCACCTTCCGCTGGGGCGGCATCCAAGGGTGTTTAAAGCTGAGGTACGCTTTCTTTATGGTTGAAGTATCGGCATGGGCTGCAGACGAGGGGGCACCTGAGGAAAGGGAACCTTAGGAGGCCCCTGGAGCTTTCCAAGGGTTTTGAAGTTGCACCTTAGGATTTAACTTCTTCAAGGGAACCAGAGGCCCACTTAATAATAATTTGCTGCGTAGGATTCAAGGGAAGCTGAGGAAAGGTCAGCGGAGTATTTAACTTCAGAAAGGGAACCTTCTGAAAGGGCTGCGTATGATTTAACTTCTGAAGGGTCACCTGGGTCATCCGAGGATTGAACAACTTCTTAAAGTGCCGCTGGGTCAGCCTAGGATTGAACTTCTTAAAGTGCCGCTGGGTCATCCGAGGATGAAAGGTCACCTGGGTCAGCCTAGGATTTGACTTCTTCAAGTTAAAGGGAACCTGACGAAAGGGCAGCTTAGGATTTGACTTCTTCAAGGGAACCTGGGGGATTCGAGGATTTAACTTCTGAAAGGTCAGCGGAGTATTTAACTTCTGAAGTGGAACCTTAAGAAGGGCTGCTTAGTATTTATTCAAGGGAACCTTACCTTAAGAAAGGGCAGCTTAGGATTTGACTTCTTCAAGGGAACCTGGGGCAGCCTAGGATTGAACTTCTTAAAGTGCAGCTGAGGATTTAACTTCTTAAAGGGAACCTGAAGAAAGGGCATCTGTGGCAGTTGGACCTCCGGTTGTGGTTGATAAAGTTGCTTCTCCGGCAGTGGATGTCTTTGGTTGTGGTCTCTAATGATCGGAATCGTGTCTAGCTCTAAAGCCCTTTGAACTAAAAAGTGTAAATTTAATGATTTCTATTAGCTTCTGTAAAGAGGGCTGATGCCAAGTCAACTTGAAATGCAGGAAAGGGGGCTGATGCCAAGTCAACTTGAAATGCAGGAAAGGGGGCAACTTTAAATGCTGGAAAGGGCTCTTCTGAGTTTGAGGCATCTGGGTCTAGGGAATTAAGTTGGAAGGTAAAATCGACTCAATGAGAAGCCCTTTATCCGTGGTCTTTCGAAGTTCTGACCTATTTTAGGGTGCCACACCCTCTATCAGTTCAAAGTGATCTTATGGTCCTTGCGTTTATGCCGTTGTTGGGGAGTTATATGTCTACCATTTGGATTTAAAATATATGAAGTTTCCGATTGGCTATAAAATGTTTTTTCCTTCTTCGTCTGATCTTTCCGTCACTTTAGGGGAAGCAATTCCCCTTCATGATGGAGAATCTTCTCTTATACCAAGGAGGAAGGTCTACGATGCCAAGGAGGAAGCTTGTATCATCTTACGCCGAGCTATATCAGGCAGCGGCTATAAAGGAATACGGCGAGTCCGTTCCTAACGCGTGAAAAGATGGTCAAAGTCAATGGCTGAGCTAGCAAATTACTGGTATTACGTAAATGGTGTACCTGATATGTACGTTCTCTTGGAATTTACGTAATACCAGTAATTTGCCCCTAAATAAAAGTAAGTTTGGCCATGAACTTACGGTTCGAAGTCCAAAGAGCTCAAAAGATCCTACTGGTATTTTGAATGTTATGGCTGTCGGCCTGGACAATTATGATCTTTTCCAAGGGTGCAATCCCTGAAGCGCAAGAATCCTCGAACAAAGAAAGATAATAACCTCGTTTTGACGGGTGCAATCCCTGAAGCGCAAGAATCCTCGAACAAAGATAATAACCTCGTTTTGACTCAAAGATAAGAACCTCGTTTTGCCCGCTTAGGGCTTCTGTATCTAGGGCTCTTTTGGAAAGACTTTTGGACCCTTTCCGCTTCTGTGTGAAAGAGTTAATGGTATTTCCTTTGTGGATGTGTTTGAGTTGTCGATTCCCTCGTTTGCTTTCTTAGTTCCGGAGTGGTTTTAAAAAGAGTTGAGTACCATTTTAAGGATTGCACTTTTGCCGTAGCTCCTTTAGCGATTTATTATAGTATGGCTTTTGAAGCCCCTACTTTCTGTACTTTTTAAGTAGCTAATTTATCTACTTTAGCAGCAGCAGAGGATTTCTCTTTTGCAACTTTTTGAGTAGCTAATTGATCTCTACTTTAGCCCCAACTTTTTCAGCACCAGAGGATTTATCTACTTTAGCAGTAGCATCCTTTACTTTAGCTTTAGCAGTACCAGTAGCAGCAGCCTTTACTTTAGCGACTTTAGCAGTACCACCAAAGGATTCTACTTTATCGACTTTTGCATCTCCACCAAAGGATTCTCCTTTATCTACTTTTGCAGTACCGGATTCTTCTTCAACTGAAATATCTTCTGTACCAATAGCTGAAGCATCCGAAGCCTTAGCCTTAGGTGCTGACTCAAGAGCCGAAGCGCTACTCCGTATCCTACTCCTAAGTATGTAAATCCTTTCCTCGTATCCTACTCCTAAGTATGTAAATCCTTTCCTCGTATCCTACTCCTAAGTATGTAAATCCTTTCCTCTAAAGGAAAGCAGCCCCATAGGATTCTACTTTAGGAACAACTGTACGATCCCTACCTGATTAGGATTCTACTTTAGTAGCAACTGCAACTTACTTATATGAATTTGAGGGCAACTTATATTATATACAGGGCGGATTCTGCCGTGACCCTACCTGATTCTGCCGTGAGAGGTTCTCAAGCCCCAAAAGCATCAAAGGAGCCCTAAGTGTCATCTGCCAAGTGCCTATCCCGAAGTCACTCCCAAGGCAAGGATTGAAGGTGTATAGATTTCATAGAGTTCGAGATGCCAAGGATTGAAGGTATGGATTTCATAGAGTTCGAGATGCCAAGGATTCAACCTAGAGCTTCAAGGCAGTTCGCAAGGATTCAACGTATGGCTTCAGGGAGTGGGAACGTATGGCTTAAAGGCAGTTCGGAAGGATTGAACCTGGAGCTTTCAAGGGAGAGCCCCATAGAGTATAGAGGACAGGATTGAACCTAGAGCTTTCAAGGGATAGCACAGGAGAGCAGAGGCCTATGGAGGACACCATTGATGGTATTGGTGTTGTAGATGGGATAGGAGAGACGAAGGAGAGCATATCGAGTATAGAGATAGGACAGGAGAGGGGTTTGAGTTCAGTGGATACCAAAATGAGATAGATTGCTCAGTTAATAAGATTCCTTTAGTAGAGGAGATAAGAGTTTAGGGTTTCGGACAGAGAGTAGGCATTGAGTTAAGAAATAGAGTATAGGTGGATCAATTTCATTCCTATAGAGAGCAGTTGTCGATTTAGAGAATAAGTTTTGAAGTTTCCTTACCTAAAATAAATATAAATTTGCGGATTGAGCCTTCGGGCTTATACCTTCAAGGAGCTAAAGGCCCTTACTATATATTTCATCAGGCAACTGGGCAACCCATCGTTCAAATTGAGAGTTCTTTCCGACCGGAAACAACATATACCCATAGTCAAAGAAATTACAAGAAAAGACAGGAAAGGAGAAGAGAACGAAGAGAACAACAGGAACGAACAGATCCAACAGAACGACTGGAACGGAGTAAGCAACAGATCCAAGGGGTAGAGCTAAAAGCAAGTAATGACTTAGAGAGAGCGAGGAGAACGAAAAAGGGAGGGGAAAGAGTTACTGCTACAAGGAGGTATGACTTCTTAGAAGGTACCGATCAAACAACAGATGCAATGCAAAGGAAAGGGAACCACAGCAGTGAATGGAACAGAACGAAAGGGAAGTTGCTCAGGTATCGAAAGAGCGACAGATGCAATGCAAGGAAATACAAACCGAACGCCTGGAAAGGAGTAATGGAAAGTCAGACTGAACCAAAGGGAGCGGAAGGCAAGACTGAACCGAAGGGTGCGGGCAAGGGAGCGAAAGGTAAGGGAACGACTGGAATGGATCAAACAACAGGAACGAACCGAACGACTGCAAAGGAGTGAAGGGAACCACAGGAAAGGGCAGCTGAGGAGTCAATCGATGAAGTGGGTTTCCCCAGGAGCTTATACTTTTAATGAGTATGGAGTTGGAGTGCCAGCTGTTGGAGTAGAATTGAATTCATAAAAATAGAATATAGAAATATGCACCAATTTGGATTGCCAGTTCAGTCGTAGAGATTAGGTTGATGAATTCAACTTCAAAGAAGGGGAATGTAGATTTAGAAGAGTTAAGGGAATGGAATATAGAAAGGGGAATGTAGATTTAGAGTTATAAGCGAATGGAATATAGAAAAGAGGGTATACCAAAAGTGGAGCGGAAGGGAAGAGGAGTTCATGCAATGCAAAGGAAAGGAAAGGGAAGGGAACCACAGGAAAGGGCACCAGGAGCAAACAAAGGAGTAAATGCAAAGGAGAGTGAAGTAGCGGCTGGGTAGAAATAGGATAGGGATTCAGTAAGGAATAGTCAAAATCAAATTGCATATAGAAAGATCTGGGAATTGAGTTAAGAGATATCGTATACCAAAGACAGGTATAGGGTTTAGGGGATTACAGGACAGGATCGAGAGGCAACAAGAGATAGGAGTTGAGATGCGATTGAATTACGTATTACTTAAATTCAAAGGGAAGACATCGGATAGGATGGGAGTGAGGCATCAGAGGAGTGACAAACAGATAAGTGATTGAATTTAAAGGAAGAAGACTTGTAGAGTGATTGAATTTTAAAGGAAGAAGACTTGTAGATTGACGAGGCATCCTGACCCTAGCTTAGGGGAAGAAAAAAGTAAATAGAACTGAAAAGAGTGCGAGAGGCGACAACAGAGTGACAGCTTCAAGGCATAGGATCGAAAGTGAGTAGATTAAGAGTTCAGGTATTTGAGTTACTCAAAGAAAGGGGTTTGTCAGTTTTAATTTACATTTGCGCTTTCGTATTTATTTTAGATTGTTTAGGCATTTCTCCCTCGGGCTCTCATGCTCGGAGTCCCTAATTTCTCTACTTTGAAAGCCCCGGATTCTTCTGCGCCTTTTTTCAGTAGCTAATTTCTCTCTTTTTTGCAGGAGCAAATTGATATACTTTTCAAGCACCTAATTTCTCTACTTTGAAAGCAGCAGCTGATTCTACTTTTTAGCCTTTTTCAGCAGTGATGACAATTTCGGCCCTTTCACTTCGCATCTTTTCCGTACCAATTATTACGAATACGAACCTGCCCTCTTTCCAATCTCTACTCTTACTAAGCTAAGAACCGAGGACACTTTTCATCAGGCGCGGCTACTACGGCATCTTGGTCTGGGTATCGGCTGCAGACGAAGGTGTACCGCTCCGTGGGGAAAGGTAACAAAAGGATTTGAGGTTTGGGTCGGGGCAAGGCTGCTGTAGCTTCTCCTGTAGTTTCAGTTTCTCCTTGTGCTGAGGTTGATCCTTGGGCTTCTCCTGTAGTTTCAGTTTCGGCTGTGCCTTCTTATCCTGCCGGATTTGAGTCAAGAGCTAACGCGTGAAAAGATGGTCAAAGAACTTAATTATAGTAGGGGCTGAGCTAGCAAATTACTGGTATTACTAACATGGCGCTCAGCCATTGACAACGCGGGCCAGATTAAGTAAGTTTCAAAGTCCCGGATTAAGTAAGTTCGCTCAGCCATTTACGACCTGCTGCTATGATGGCCATTCCCTGTATACTGACTTTGACGGGTAGACCTTTTGATGGCCATGAACTTACGGATTTCATTTCACTAGTGTCGATGTGAGTGCGCGATAGCTGGTTCTTCAGTCGAAGGATAGATTTAATTGAGTATAGAGATTGAGGCAGAGCGGTCCTAAGGCTATATAGGCGAGGTTTGCGATGTCAGTCGGAAGTCGATTGAGATTGGGCTTCCTTTAGCTATTGAGTACCCTCCATGGATTGAGGATGATGCCATGGGGAGTCCTAAGGTAAGATCCCACCCTTCAATTGAAAAAGAGTCGTACAGTTTAGCTTGAGCAGACGGAAGAGGGCAGAGGGGCGACAACAGAGAAGACTTTCAGTGAGTTCTAGAGTGGTGAGTTCGAGAGGAAAGGGGTGTCGATAAGGATTTGAGAAAGAACTTATTAGAGTAAACAGCAGAGCGAGATGAGTAAATGGGATTTGACTTGAGGGGAGTTTCGTATCTGAACTTGAAGCATGACCTGACCTCCCTTTCAAGGGCAGTCACTTAGCTTGAATTCAGTATAGAGGGGTTGGAGGTGAGAAGAGCCATCCTGACCTCGCATCGGGGTAACCTCCCGGCCACCAATCGACTATCGTCTTACCTTATCTATGATAATCCTCGTTCAAACATCTTTAAATAAGTCAAGACATATGCCCTCAACTACAGAACAAACAACATATGCAAGGTAGAGCTCAAACAACAAGGAGTGAATGCAACGAAATCGAAACCTGATGTATTTGACTTTAGAGAGCAGAATTCCGATTCAGTTACGAGAGCTGAATTAAGCTTTGCCTACCTTAAATATAAAATCGAAGAGCTGAGCTGCCCACTAAATATTAAGTTCGAAGAGGTTTGAGTTCTCTCAAACGTTAGTGTTAAGCATTTACTATTTGACAATTTTCTATTATAAGAAATCTCAAATTAATATCGTATATAGAGATATCGTATTAGGGTATTGAATTCAGTAGAAAGGGGAGTAGAACTCAATGAAAGGTGTCGATCGAACCATAGAGAAGAAGAGATCAACTGAAAAGAGATAGGATAGGTCTTCAATTGATTTGCATCCTCACTTCGGGGCAACCTACTGGCCACCCCTCGTTCAAACAACAGGTGCGGGAAAGAACAACAGAACCAAATGCAAGGAACTCCAGAACAAAGACAGCGAGATGCCACCAGCAAACAGAGAGAGGAATTCAGTAGAGTAGATAAGGTAGGCAACTGGGGTTGACGATGTGAGTGATTCAATTGAGTTCAGTAGATAAGGTATAGGTATTTGAGTGATGGGTATTCCTTTCTTAGGGTTGGAGTTGATGGTATTCCTTAGTGTGTTTTTTGCAGTCGGCGATTGCTGTGGTTGAATTGAATATCAAAAGTCATCCGCATTTTTCGCCTAAACGCAATTTCCATAAGTAAATCGCCCCCTAACATCAGCAGAATTTTGTGAATGGCCAAACTGACTTTTATTTAGGGGCAGCAGGTCTACAATGGAAAGAGTAAATGGTGTGCACACCATTTACGTAATACCATAATATTTGCTAGCTCAGCCATTGACTTTTACCATTCACGCCGTTACATCAGCAGAATTTTGTTCGCTCAGCCATGAAAGAACTTACTATTTAGGGGCTACTTACTTTGACTGGCACGCTGTTATTTAATCGAGATCAACTTTTTTAAACTTGGGGACCCTAGCATAAGAGTGAATGGCCACAGAATACGTCAGCATATCTCTAAATAGCGCTTGCTATTTACGACCTGCAGCTTTCTTAGACGCCATAGAACCACTCTTGCTTTGTCGTGAATGGTGGCCAAACAGATTCACTCTACTCTCTCCCTAAATTATTACCATTGCGAGCCATCATGCCCTTACCCATTCACGCGTTATACATCAGTATAAAGATAAATGGCGCCAATAATTGACGACCTGGTGCTAGCATATAAAGAACACTACGAAAGATCTTATGAGCGCCCGAACTTCAGAAGTTCTTTTGCGATCTTCTCAACTCGAAAAGAAAAGGCTTGAAAAGAAAAGAGCTTTTTGGGCTTGCGTATCTTCAGAAAAGAGCGAATGCGCTTGCGCCAAAGAAAAGAGCGAATGCGTTTTGAACGAGAAAGTGACTATTTGAAAATCGCTTTTGCATGTGTTAAGCATTGCGCTAGCTCATGATTCTTGTCCTTCTACGCATTCATTCGATAACGGATTCTTCAAGGCTTGGATTGCCGGCCGAGCAGGTCTTGCACGATGAAGTACCTATGTTGCTACAAGCACATGGGGTCCCGCCTTTACTATATCCATACGTCGAATGAAATGCCAAACTCCTCTATACTCTTCTCGGAGAGAATTTATTCTCTTCTTACATACCACTCGAATTTGAAAGAGACCATATAGACTGATAATAACGTCAAGCAACGGGGAAAATTGAGTTAGATGAAGACATCGGCGTCAAGGGTTTGGAACTCCCGAGGAGTTTTTCATAGCCAGTAATAAAAGATACTGTAATAAAGAAATCTGCATCTATCCTCCCCCTTCCTGTCCTCCGCCTTTGGCGCTTACCTCTCCTAAAGAGACTTTTCCCACGGCCCTAGTTGTCCTTGCCCCGGTACTGCACCCGCGAAGCAGATAGGCAGGTAAAGGTCCTCAAAAACAAGGAAAGATTTAATTTACCTAAGTACAAATTCCCGGACCAAATTACAGTATCGGGAAAAAAAACCAATTAAAAGGCCTACAGCGCGCGTGAAAACCTAGTGTTTATTAGAGGGCCTGTTGGACCAAAGGACGACGTAGACCATTAATCAAAAGCAAACTGCGCTAGGCGAGTTACAGAAGAGCAACCAAAGGACGTAGACCACTAATCAAAAGCAAACTGCGCTGTTAGAGTTACAGTAAAGGGCTAATGTACAAACAAATAGTAGGCTACTGCCAAAAAAGAGTGTATTTAAAGAAAAAACTGGGTTTCTCTAAGTCAGTACGGTTACTTCCTCTACCTCTGCTGTTGGTCGTACTATCTGCTTTAGCAAGAGGTTTGACTCTTCTTTAGGAGCAGGTGGGACTCTTTAGCTGCAATATGTACTGTGTTGCCTGCTTTCTCTCCTTCGGTGGGTGCCTTCTATTCCTAAGATAAAATAAAAAAGGGGAATTATTATATACTGGGGGATATATATAAGTTCCGGTACAAAAAACCCTTAAGAAAGAGCCCTAACCTGAAACCCTTAAGAGGCTATTAAGAGGCGGATCTAGTACCTTCAAGCAAGGGATCGGTATTGTCTGGTACCCTAACTGGAACTCCTTAATAGCCTTCCCCGTAACTGTAAGCCTCAACTGCACCCCTCCCTTAAGTGTGAGTTCTCTTCCTGAACTGGAAACCCCTAAGAGCGTTACACCCTAAAGTTGAACCCCCTAAGAGCCTTAGTCGTAAACCCTAAAGTTCAAACCCTTAATAGCCCCTCTTTCTTTGTTTATCTGCAGTTGTAGATGGTTTTTGGAGTGCAATACTCTTTCTCAGGAATGGTAAATTGGAAACCCGTTTAGTGGCTTGTTCCTTGTTCTAGGACTCTATCTTTCTAGCCGTACCCATAACTGGAAGCCTAGCCTATAACTGGAACCGTCAAGTTTTAGGTCTCGTACTCTCTCTTAAGAGCGGTACTGTTAAATAGTTTCTTTAGCTGCTGCTGTAGATGGAACCCCTTTATAGCCGTCCCCTTTTCCATACTCTTTAGCTGCTTACTCTTTAGCTGCTGTTGTAGATAGAAAATACGAGGGAATTGTACAGGTTTACTAAATTGTATAGTTAGTTAAAACACAAGGAACGGTATCACTAGTCCAACTGGAAACCCATAACTCCAACTCGAAACCCATAACTCAAAACCCCTAACTCCAACTCTCAACCCCGTTTTTTTTTTCTTTTTGGCAAACTCGAAATAGTCTACAGACCTCTTTCCATGGGAAGTCGAGGGGAAGAAAATAACCTTAGAGAACTACTATAGACAGACCCGAGTAGAGAACTACTATAGACAGACCCGAATTGATCCCGGTCCAGTACATTGATAGAGTAAACCTCTACCCCAAAATTGATATCGGATACCTCTACCCCAAAACCGTTCCTCTATCTGGCTGTCTGGTCCCCTAGTTTAAATAGTCGAAACTTCGCTGCGTCAACTTTCACGAAGTCAGGGGGTACCTAGTTGAACTAACCCGTCCTGAACCGTCTGTCTGTCCTTACTTGATCAACTCTCAGGAAGTGCGGGTTACCCATTTTAAATAAAGGGTCTCCAACCTCTACTAAAGGGTACCTCTACTAAAGGGTCCACAACCTCTACTAATACGTGAAGGGTCCCCAACCCCAACTAATACGTGAAGGGTCCCCAACCCCAACTCGAAAACCTCAACTCGAAATGCCAAGCTTAACTTCATAAGTTCTACTATTATTCTTTTTCTCCCTACCTTTCTGGTACTCGTATATTCTTTTTCTCCGTACCTAGCCGGTACTCGTATATTGTTTTTATCCTTTATTCTCTTTCCTTCCTTACTTCATAATTATAAATATGTACTTCCTCTGTACTTCCTTTATGCCGATTGGTTTTTTTCTACCCTTTGATTTTATCTTAAGAAGAGTAATAGGAAAACGAAAGTCGAAGCCCCAACTCTTAATGCCAAGCTTAACTTCATGAACTCGAAATGGCAAGCTGATGGTCTCTAAATGGCAAGCTTCATGAGCATATACAAGTTAATACCTTCTAAATCTACTTAAGCTAAGGGTCCCAAACCCCTACCCCTAGCAGGGTGTCGTACTCCCCGAACAGCGAAGCTGATTGGAACATATTTATATACTTTCTTTCTTTAAATTAAATTATACAACAACAGGTGCCACAACCCCAACTGCAAAAGGGTCCCCAACCTCAACAGGGTCCCTAACTCCAACTCTGAAACTCGAAAGCCAGTTTTTGATTTATTGTGCGCTGGTACTATTAAAACTGGAAAGCCCCAAGTGTCTGTTTTCTGGTCCTCTATCTTAAGAGCCGTGCGCTGAACTGGAAACCCTATAGTGTTCGGTCTCTTCGTCAACTAGAAACCCCTCTCTCGAACTCGAAAGCCCTAAGTGGCTGTTCTCGAAACCTATTTTTTTCTTTTTGGGAAACTGGAAACCCAGTTTTTGATTTATTGTTTTCTTTTTATAGTGCCTAAAGTGGCTGTTCTCGTACTCTCTCTTTATAGCCGTACCCCAAACTGGAACCCCCTAAGTGTTGTGTCTGTTCCTCATGTTGTGTCTGTTCCTCAACTGTGTACCCTTAAGATCCGTACTCGACTCGTAAACCCTTAAGTTTGAGGTCTATTCCTAAAGTGAAAACCCTTTAGGGTCTGTTCTGTTCTGGTCCTCTATCTTTCTAGCCTTCCCCGTAACTCGAAACCCCTAACTCGAACTGGAAAGCCCTTTTTTTCTTTATTTTGCGTTCGAGATGTTACTATTCAAACTCGAAACCCCTAGCCCCAACTGGAAACCCTTAAGTGGCTGTTCTAGGACTCTCTCTTAAGACTTAAGAGCCGTACTCGTAACTGTAAGCCGTAACTGGAAACCCTTAAGTGGCTGTTAGGTCTGTTCCTCAACTGCCCCCATTAAGTTTGAGGTCTGTTCCTGAACTGTGTACCCTTAACAACTGGAAAGCCCTAACTCGAACTGGAAAGCCCTTTTTTCTTTATTTTGCGATGGTACTATTAAAACTGGAAATTTTTTTCTTTTTCTTTTTCTGCAAAGAGTGCCTAAAGTGCAAGATATAGGTTTTCTCTATTTCTAGGCATCTCTGCTGCGGCCCTCATATGGCCGAGCTCTAAAACCCCCCATCTGGCTAAGTCGCTCTATTTTATGTCCTCTGAGCTGTTTTTCTTGAGTTCTACCTCAACCTCAATTTGATACTTAGCTCACACAATTTGTACACTAATTGTGTGAGCTAAAAGGAAGGAAGGTCTCACTATTCAAACTCGTAACCCCTCTTTCTTTGTTTAGCTGCAGTTGTATAGATAACTACTTTCTCTATATATCCGTACGCGTAAACCCTAAAGTGTAAACCCTAAACTGTAAGCCTAAAGTGAAACCCTAAAGTTTGAGGTCTATTCCTCAATTGGAAATGCTTAAGTGTGTATTTTCTCTTCCTCTCTCTTTCTATCTTTACCCTTAACTCTTTATAGTATATGTTTTGTGGAGTGCAATACTTTGTTTAGCTGCTGTTGTACCTCGTCCTCTCTGTTAAGAGCGGTACGCATAAATGTTTCTTTAGCTGCTGTTGTAGAAGTAAATACTCTTTAGCTGCAATAAGGACCGTGACCCCCTCTTCCTCCCCTCGGGGTAGGATATGCTCTATGTCCCAAGTACTTTTCCCCATCGTACCCCCTTTCCGTGGTTTTGGATAGGCATCTTTGTATAGAAAATTTAGTTTTCGGGTCTGCCCTTCGAACTTATATTTAGTGGGCGGCTCAGCTCTTCGCCCCTGAACCCCAATTTTTTACTTAGCCAAATTTGTACACTAATTTAGGTAGCTAAAAGCAAAGCTAATTTTGGTAGCTAAAAGGAAGGAAGGTCTCACTAGGTAAACTGGAAAGCCCTAAGTGTTCGGTCTCTTCGTGAACTGTGTACCCTTAAGATCCGTACTCGTAAACCCTTAAGTGTGAGGTCTTTTCCTCTCTGTTTCTAGCTGTACCCTAAACTGGAAACCGTTAAGTGTTCGGTCTCTTCTTGAACTGTGTACCCTTAAGTGGCTGTTCTGTTCTCTTCCTCTCTCTTTTTAGCCTTCCCCTTCGTATCTTTTTATCTGCTGTTGTATTATCTGCTGTTGTAGAATCGATACTGTTTATCTGCTGTTGTAGAGTTCAATACTTTTTATAGCCCTAAGCGTACACCCTAAACTGGAACCCCTTAAGATCGGTAGTCGTACACCCTAAAGTTTGAGGTCTGTTCCTCTCTCTTTCTAGCCGTACGCGTAACTCGAAAGCCCTAACTCGAACTGTAAAGCCCTAACTCGAAGTTCTCTAAACCCCGTTTTCGTTCCTTGGTTTTGTAAAGTATGGGAACCGCTCTATCTTTCTTTCCGTTCGAAGGGTTCCTCTATCTGGACCCGAAGCATTCCTCTATCTGGAATTATGCATGTACGCATCTGCCGAAGTATATTGAGCTATAAACCCCCACATCTGTGGTTTTAGCTCTATTTTATGGCCTCTGAGCTGTTTTTCTTGAGTTCGACCTCAATTTCTGAGTTCTGGAAATTTGTACACTAATTTTGGTATCTAAAAGGAAGGAAGGGTATCACTAGTGAAACTCTAAACCCCGAACTCCAACTCTAAAGCCAGTTTTTTCTTTATTGTGCGATGGATGGTACTATTAAAATAACTGGAAACCCCGTTTTTTCTTTTTCTCCAAGTTCTCTAAAGCCAGTTTTCTTTCCTTCGTTAAAGGATAAGGATTCGTACTCTGTGTTAAAGAACTACTAGAGCCCCGATCAAGGTCCTCTAATATTATTTGATTGAATTTGGTAATGGTATTATAGACTAGATCAATCCTCTATCTGAACTTAGTTCTTGACTTCAAGTTTATCGAGAAAGCTCCGCCCAATAAGCTTAGCCTAGAGTGGACCGAAATGGGCCCGCGAAGCCGGTCAACGGCAGCCGAGATTACTTAAGAGGGCGTTGAATTCAAGCAACTTATTATTATAGGGGTGTTCAGTAAAGTGGTAGTTCTCAATATGCTTAACACATACCCTCGCATCAAAACTTAACTATGAAACTCGACCTATTCTACTTTCGGGTCGCATACATACTCTGAGATGTTACGGGGCCCCCGCTTTGTAATATAAAATTTGGGTGCTGCTCTAGTATAGCTAATTTCCCTCCTCAAATAGGCAGACCTCAACTCATTGTAGAGTGAGTTAAAACACAAGGAAGGGTATCACTATTCAAACTCTAAACCCCCCCCCCCCTCAAACTGGAAAGCCCTTTTTTCTTTTATCTGGCTCGAATGTACCATCGCTCTATCTGTAATTAGTGTACATACCTTTCGAGCGTAGAGTGGAATAAAATTACCTGAGAGAACTATACCGTACCCGGTCCAGTACATTGATATCGTAAACCTCTACCCCAAAATTGATATCTGAAACCGTAACCCCAGATATAGTAAACCTCTACCCCTAAGATATAGTAAACCTCTACCCCAAAGATATAGTAAACCTCTACCCCAAAAGCGTTCCTCTATCTTTCTTTCCGGCCAATATATATACAGGGCAGTTTAAATAGTCTAAACTTTACTTCATGACCTATGACGAAGTCCGTGGTATACCTATTTTAAATAAAGGGTGCTTAGCCTTTTCCTTAGTTGATGACCTATGCCTAAGGTTGATGACCTATGCCTAAGTGAGGTGTACCTATTTTAACTAAATTAACTAAAGAGTCCCCAACGTCAACCTCAACAGGGTCCCCAACCTCAACTCTAAATGGCAAATGGTTTCATATCTCGAAATGGGAAGCTTCACTTCATAAGTTCTAATTTAGTTTTTCTCCCTACCCTTTTTTCTGGTACTCGTATATTCTTTTACTCGTATATTCTTTTCTTGCTGGATTCCTCTAAACTTCTGTGGGTACCCTTTTCTTTTTATCCTGTCTTCTGCCCTTGTTTACTTGGTAATTCTCAATATGTCTTTTATGGGGTACTTCCTTTATGTGTATTGGTTTCCTCTTTTTTCTCCCCTTTTATTTTGGCCCCCATACTATAATAAATTCCCCTTATATTTTCTCTTAAGAACTAGGTGGTGTACCTATTTTAAATGCAAGTTAGGTGTACCTAGTAGTTTAACTAAATTAACTAAAGGGTGCCTTCTGTCCTTACTTCATCAACTCTCCCGAAATCCCTCCCCGCTTCATCAACTCTAAAAACATCCCTTCCCTATGCCCTATGCCTAACATCCCTTCCCGTTGCGGTACTCGTATATTCTTTGATTCCTTTATTCTGCCATTCCTTACTTTTTTTAAGTGTGTCAACCGCTCTATCTTTCTTTCCGGAATATATAGTAAGGGCAGTTGAAATAGTCCTTACTTCATCAACTCTCCCTAAATCCGTACCCTTTTTCTGGTACTCGTATATTGTTTGATTGCTGGATTCCTAATTCTAAACTTCTGTGGGTACCATTGTTTGATTCCTTTATTCCGAATTCCTTACTTGGGTCGGTACCATTCTTTGATCGGTACCATTCTTTGATTGGTTTATTCTTTCCTTGTTTACTTCGTAATTAGAAATATGTCCTTGCTTTATGCCGGTGGTGTTCTATCTTGGCCCGTCCTTCATCTATAGATCTTTCTTTCTTTCTTTCCGGAGGGTTCGGATTAGTCGTAAATAGCCCCAAAGGCTATTTATATGCCTCTGCGTAGCAGAGGTACTTATCTTATATTATATACAGTTAGTCTACGCCTTTGGGGCTATTTATCTCCTTGGTAAAAGAAAAGCAAGGAAATCGAGTGACGACAGCAAATCGAGTACGTAAACCGAAGGACAGGAGCAAAGACATCTTCCCTCGAGTCCGGAAAGAGAGCTAAATGCCAGGTATCGAGCGAAATGCAAAGTATATAAAGGAGAGAAAGACAACTACAGATGCCAGTAGAATCGATAAAGCCCTTGCGCGGGTAGAGAAACCTAAGAACAGTCAATCATGAGTTCAAATTCAGTAGGAGATACAAAGGGCATTGGCTGAAGTGAAGAGTTGAATGATGGCATTTCGAGTTGGGGTTGGAGCTACCCTTGGGTTTGGGGAGTCCAGTATTTGGGTATTACAGTCTGTGGTACACCAGAACGGGTTAGTTTTCTCTTCCAGGATTGGGATTGGGTATTCGAGGATTGAGTTCGGGGATTGGGGAGTCTAGGATAACGACGTGAATTACGCTCAGCCATTCACTTACGGGTTGGGGCGTTTCGGGTTGTGCCCTAAAATGAATATAAAGAAGTTCCGGCTGGGTCCTCTGACTTTTATGAATTGTAGGTTCCTGTACCATCACCTTACATTGGGGATTCAAGGATTAGGGTGCCTAGGGTGGTATGCCATTTCAACAGACGTAGGGTACGGTTGCTAGGTCGAACACTCTTTGAAAGAAAAGACCATTGATAAGGGAGGGGCTCAAACTATAATAAAGGTAGAGACAGCAGCTATAAAGGCAGAGACAGCAGGATAACCCGCTCTTATCTTAGAAGAAGATTTGGAACTCCTGATTTAGAGTAAGGATTGCAAGCAAGATTTAGAGTCAGGATTGCCAGAAGGCTCATAAGTCAGAAGATGAGGAACTAAAGATTCAGAGTCAGGATTCCCAGAAGGCTACGAAGTCAGAAGATGAAGAACTCAAGATTGAGAATAAGGATTGCCAGAAGGCTCATAAGTAAGAACATTTGGAACTAAAGGTTCATAGTCAGGATTGACAGAACGCACTTACATAGTAGGGCATTTGAAGCTGAATTCTTAGAACGAGGGGCGAAGAGCTGAGCCGAAAGGTAAGAGTAAATGGCTTTGGGCGCCATTTACGACTGTTGCTGTGGGGCGAAGAGCTGAGCCGCCCACTAAATATAAGTTCGAAGGGGCGACTTACAAAGAATAGAGAATAGAGGCAGCGCCAAGTTAGTAAGTTGGGAGATTGTAGACCTTAAAGGACGTCGATTGCGTCGAATTGATAGCTTTGAGTGATGGGGATTCCTGTGCCGGTTGGGGCTTCGACTGGGGTTGAGGTTTCGGCTGGGGCTTCAACTGGGGTTGAGGTTTCTCCTGCTGAGTTTGGGTTTTCTGCTTCTAGAAAGGGCAGATGCAAAGGCAAAGGCAAGGGCAGATGAGTTAAGGGGTTGCTCTATCTCTAGGCCCGAAGTTGGTCTTTTCTTAGTGAATTTATATTTATTTTAGGGCTTACTTTGCTTTGTCCAAGGATACCTGCAACCGAAGTTGTAGGGCGCGCTGGAGTCCTTAGAATGATTTTTCTACCCGGCCCTGTACCCCAATTAGTACTTCTTTAAATTCCCTCCTTACTTTCTTTTATTTAGGACCGCTGGCTATCTGCTCTGGATCTGCTCTGGATCTGCTCTGGGTGCCTTATAGCTCTTCTGTAACCCTAGGAGGGAGGTTGCTCTCGTCTGTAACTCTAGTAGGGAAGTTTCCTTTTTATTAATGGCCCGTTACCGAAGACCCAACAGGACCCCTAACCGGCTAAGTAGCTCGTTTTTGCTTATATAGAAATTTATTTTTGAGTTGGAAATATATATACAGCCCTACTTTGTACTTAGGTAAATTCCATCCTTAAGGACGGGTGTAAGCCCCAAAGGTAAGCCTTAGGACGGGTAAGCCAATAAGCCCAAAAGGCAAAGGCAGAGGACAGGGCCCAAAAGGGAGCTTCTACTTCTACTGGGTAATCCCCCCAAAGGCAGCTCTACTTCTTCTACTGGTTTGCTTTTGATTAGTGGTCTACGTCCTTTGCTTTGTCCAAGACTAGCTCTAACCGCAGTTTTAAGGGCGCGGCATAGGCCTTATAATTGGTTTTTGCCCCGTCGCTGTACCCTACTTTATCAATCAGTTAGAGAAATTTGTACCTCTAGTGTACCTCTAGTTAATAAACCTAAGGAAGGTATTACTGGACAACCTCTAACCCCAGTTTTTGCTTTGCAGTAGCTACTCTTTTCTTTGCGCTGTAACCCTTAATGGCTAAGTCGTTCCTCTATCTCTAGGCCCGTCATTTGCTTTTGATTAGTGGTCTGATTAGTGGTTCTACGTACTTTGACCCAAGACTACCCCCAACCGTGGTTCTAGGGGTGCAATCGTGGCCTCTGGGCTCGTTTTTGAGTTCGACCTAGACCCTACTCAGTACTTCTTTAAATTCGATCCTGACTTTCCTTACTTTGTTTTGTACTTGGGCTAATTCCGTCCTTACTTTGTTTTCTGTCCTTTACCTGGCTATCCCCTTCTCGGGGGTACAGCAGTACCGGGGCAAGGACAACCAGGGCCAAGGACAACCAGTACCAGGACAAGGACAACCGGGGCCGTGGCATAAGGGCAAGGACAACCAACCTGGGCAAAAGAGCAAGGACAACCAGGGCCGGGGGTAAAGTCTCTTTAGGATAGGTAAGCCTTAGGACGGGTAAGCCAATAAGGCAGAGTACAGGTAATCCCCAAAGGCGTAGGACAGCCCCAAAGGCAGAGGACGGGTAAGCGCCAAAGGCGTAGGACAGCCCCAAAGGCAGAGGACGGGTAAGCGCCAAAGGCGGAGTACGGGTAAGCCAATAAGCGGAGGACAGGTAATCCCCAAGGGCAGCTCTACTGTTACTGGTTTCCCAAAGGCAAGGGCAGCTCTACTTCTTCTACTGGTTTCCCAAAGGCAGCCTCTACTTCTACTGAATGGCCCCTGTACGAAGACCCCAAAAAACCTGCAAACGAAGTTGTAGCGCGCGAACTTTTAAGTATGGGGCCTTCTAATTCTTTTTTGAGCCCTGTACCCTACTTAGTGGTTTGTGAAATTCGATCCTGACTTTGATTGAGGACCTTTACTTGCCTATCTGTCCTCATGGTGTACTAAATGGACCTTTAGCCCTTTAGCCCCTTCGGGGTACCTCTCACTGGCAGCAGGACATAAGTATGAACAACAGGCCGGCAACAGGACAGAAGTATGAAGCGGGTGCCCTCTCCCCGGCAACAGGATATCCGGCAACAGGATATAAGGAAGTATCAGGACATAAGGTATCTGTATATCCTATATAAGTATCTGTACCATACTTAAAAGACTAAGAGTCTCTCTTGCCACTCTAAAGCCTGCAAGAGGCCAAAGCAGCAACCAACTCAACAGCCGAAGCCCGCCTCAGAAGCCGAAGACCCAGCAACTAAAACAGCAACAAAAGCATTTACTAAAGGAGCAACTGGAGCAACTGTTAAAGCAGCAACAATAGGAGGATAAACTTTACTGGTAAACAGTATCAATAGACTCACCAACAGCGGCAACTAAAGCAGCAACACTAGCAACTGTTAAAGCAGCAGCAACAACAACGAGTAAGTAAACAACAGCAGCAAAAGCAACTCTAACAGTGGCAACACTAGCAACAGGAACCGCAGTAGCAGCATCCCTAGCAACTCCTAAAGCAACAGTAGCAGCATTGACTTTAGGAACTACTAAAGCAGCACCAACAGCGACAGTCCTAGCAACACCAACAGCAACCTTAGGAACAGGAACTGCGGTAGAGCTGCATCCCTACCTAGCAAGACCAACAGCTACAGTAGCAACAACAACTACTAGAAGAGCCCTACTACATAGGAGCACTAGCAGCACCTATAGTAACAACAAGAGCAGGAGCAACGGAAGCAACTACTACTATAAAAAAGGAAGGAGCACCCATAAAGAAGTAGCACCTTAAAAAGCAACTAAAAGAGCAACAGAGGATGATACGAATTTATCTACTTTGTAAGCAACAGATTCTACTTCTTTTTAAGCAACAAATTGAGTAGAAAAAACGACGAAGTGACAAGTATCGTGATGATCATAGAAGTACTTCCTCTGTCCTAAATTAATTAGTTATTGAGATATTGCTCGCATAAGAGTTGCTCTAGAGCTCTACCCTACGTCTTGCCCTTATGCGATGTATTTAGTATCTTTGTCGGTCGAGCACCTGTGTCCTCTCTTTAGCCCCAGTGTACTCTCCTCACCAGTAGCATCCCTACTAGGAACTGCAAGAGCAACAGTAGCAGCAGCATCCCTAGGAACAGGAACAGCAGCTAAAAGAGCAACCCTACCAGTAGCAGGAGCATCCCTAGCAACAGTAACTGCAAAGGCAGCAGCAGTAGTATCCTTACTAGCAGCAGTAGCACCAGTGGCCCACTCTATAGGAGCAGCAGCTACAGTATACGACTCTATAGCAGCTACAGTAGACTTTGACCTACTTTCTTTAGGAAGAACAGTGTACTCTATAGTAGGATTTACTCCGGATTGACTTTAGGCCCTTTGTAAGTAAACAACTTGAGTAACTAAGGCAGCTTCTAGTGCTGGGTCTAATTCTGATTCTGGGAGTATGTCTTTAGTTGCTTTTCTTAATTCTTACTATGTCTTTATTGCTCGCATAAGAGTTGCTCGCAAGCGTATTAAGTTTTTTCATGGCCCCTAACATCAGCAGAATTTTGTCTCGCGCATATGCTTAGTATTTACCTATGTCGGTCGAGCGATTGTTCACTCTGAAGCCCTCCTCAGTAGTCTAGTAAGTATGTAAATCCTTTACCCTACTTAGAAGCCGCAGCCCCTACTCAACTCTTGAGGACCCTCTTAAGCCGAGTAGCTAAGTCTCAAGATCCACTAGGAACTTGGCATCATTGATAGCTCTCTAAAGTCAGGAACCGTAGTAGCAGTAACTGTAGTAGGAGCAGTAGTATCCTTATTAGTAGGAGCCCTATCGCCAGTGTACTCTAAAGTCTCACCAGTGTTGTCCTCTGTCTGTGTCTCAATAGCCTGAGTAGCCTCAGTAGCCTCAGTGTACTCAGTAGAGTAGCCTATATAGCATGAGTAGTAGTAGTAGCCGCCTTACTAGCAGCAGTAGCAGCAGTAGTGTCTACTATGTAGCAATAGCAACAGTATACAGAGCAATAGCAACAGTATACTCTCTATCCGTATTTAGTTACGTCCCGTATTTAGTTACGTCAGTTTGAAGTCAAGTTTAGCTTCAGCTTCTGATGGGTATGATTATTTCTTTAGTTCCAGTCTTCGTTCCTCATGTCTTTATTGCTCGCCTAGTATAATTTGTTGCTCGCAAGAATTATACTAAGTCTCGCCCAAACTATCAAGCCCGTTTTTTCTTTTCCCTTGGTCTTATCCCGTGAAGGCTTATACCCGCCAAAGGTTTGCTCTATCTCTATGCCCTAAGTTTGCTTTTGATTATTGGTCTACGTACTTTGGTCCACATTATTGGTCTACGTACTTTGGTCCACCGGTACCTCTAATAAACACTAGGTTGTAGGGCGGGAACTTATAAGCATGGGGCCCTTATAATTCTTTTTTCTTTCCCTGTCGCTCTGTACGCTCCTTTGTGTTTTGTACTTCTGGTAATTCTATCCTTCCTTAGTTTTCTTTAGGCCCTTTCCTTGGCCCCTCGGGGTGTATTGTAGTTGTTTGCTTTATGCCCTTTACTTTCCTATCCCCTCGGTCTGGGAGTCTTCTAGCTCTTCTGGAACTCGAACAGCGAAGTTAGCTTTTGATTAATGGTCTACGTACTACGCTACCTCTATCTACGGATGAAAGCTCTTTGTACGCTAGCTCTACCTATTCGGTGTGCCTTATAGCTCTTCTGTTGCTACCTCTATCTACGCTACCTCTACCTATGAGGTCTCTTATCGAGGTATGAAAGCTCTTTGTACGCTAGCTCTACTTTGGTCCACCAGTACCTCTAATAAACACTAGGTTTTCGGTCGGGCCCTAGGCCTTCTAATTGGTTTTTCTCTTTCTTGCCCTGGGCTGTGCCCTACTTTATGAGTTATACTAATTTCCTTCTATTGTACTTCTAGTTTAAACCCCGGGAAGGTATTACTAGGGAAACTCTAAACCCCGACCTCTAACTGGAACCCCAGTTTTTGCTTTCCTGTGTGTACTTCTTATCCCGTGCCCCCCAACCTGAACTCCCAAAGCGTTGCTCTCTATCTGGAGGCCCAAAGTAGCCCTTTTATTATTGGTCTACGTCCTTTTACCCGTAAGGGAATGGCTGAGCTAACTTACTTAATCTGGCCCGCGTTACCTCTAGACTAAGTTTTGAGGGTGCAATCGTTGCCTTAGAATGATTTTTTGCCCCGTACCTGTACCCTACTTTGTCCGTAAATTCCATCCTGCCCTACTTTGTACTTCTGGAATTCCCTCCTATCTGCTTCGGTGTACCTCCCCGGCAGCAGGACGGAAGGTATCTGTACCCTACTAATAGTATCTACTAAGAGTATGTTGACAGAAAATCCTCCAACAACTCAAAAGCCGAGGATGCTCTTTCTTTTTAGAATTTATATTTATTTTAGGCTCAGAAGCCGCAGCCCTACTCAAAAGCCTACTACTGGTTAAAGGCCCTACTCAGTAGCAGCAACAGTGGACTCGAAAGCAGCAACAAGAGCGGCAGCCCTAGGAACTCTAACGGTAGCACCAGTGTACTCAGCAACAAGAGCCTCACTACTGGTCTCAGCAACAGGAGGAGCATCAATGGACTCAGCAGTAACAGTAGCAACATCCTTTATTCAAAGGAAAGCAGCAACGTAAGCCTCAACAGCATCCCTAGCGACGTTGGACTCGAAAGCCTCACCCGCATCCCTAGCGACATTGGACTCAACAGCCTCAGCAGGAGCAACTGCAGTAGCAACTGCAAAAGCAACTCCAACAGCAGCAAGAGCACCACCAGGAGCATCAAAAGCAGCAATTACAACTGGAGCATCATCAGCATCAACTACTAAAGGAGCCCCAACAGCAACAGTAGGAACACTAGGAACTCCACCATCCGAAGACCCATCAAGAGGAGCAACTGCAACAGTAGCAGCAACAATGGTAGACTCACTAACAGCAGCTACACTAGACTCAGACTCCAAAGCAGCAACACTAGTATACTCAAAAGCAGGAACAGCTGCAACTATAAAAGCTAAAGCATCCCCAAGAGGTAGGCCTAGCAACAGGAGCTACAGCCCCAAGAGCAGTTTTAGCACCAGGAGCGACTTTTCAAGTCAAGCAACAACTGAGGATGAGACTTTAGCAACAAGAGCGACTTTAGCACCAGGAGCACCAGGAGCTACGAAGAAAGCAACAACTGAGGATTCTACTTTAGCACCAGGAGCAACTTCATCAGCAACAACTGAGGATGAGACTTTAGCTACGAATGCAGCAACTGAGTCTACGAATTTAGCCCCAACTGTTGAAGCAACTGAGTCTACTTTAGCCCCAAGAGCAACTTTAGCAACAGGAGCGACTTTTCAAGCATCAGCATCAATAGGAACTGCAACAGCAGCACCAGTGCCAGCTCAAAAGCTGCAACTAAAGCAGCAGCAACAGCTACTTTGAAAGCATTTACGGAGTCTACTTTTTTAGCTACTGCAAAAGCACCTAATTCATCTACTTTTGGAGTACCGAATTTATCTACGAATGCATCACCAGATTCTTCTACTTTTGGAGTACCGAATTTATCTACGAATGCATCACCAGAAGATGAGACTTTTGCTACTTTTTCATGTTGAAAAAGTGTATCAAGTGACAAGTATTGTGATGATCATAGAAGTACTTCCTTAGTTCCTAAATTAATTAGTTATTGAGATATTGCTCGCATAAGAGTTGCTCGCTACTCTTTTACTAAGTAGGAACCTCCGCTTTGGATTGACTATCCAAAGCAGTAGCTCCCATTTGTTCGTGCTTTCCCCCTATAAAAAGTCTACTCTAGTCCAATTTTAATGGTTTGCCCGTATAGGAGATCAACTTTTCGCAACTCGGAGCTCTGCTCCTAAGGGAAAATCTCATTTTAATGTTTTATCGGAATTTTTTTTTCCTAAAAAAATTTAATAGAGATCAACTTTAGTCGACCTTCGGGCCCCAGAGCAGGTTATTACCAGTATAGTTGCGTAAATGGCTTGAGGCCATTTACTCTAACCTAAGGGAAAATACAATTTAGGCCAGTAAGTTCATGGCTAACGCGGGACCCGTAAGGGAATGGCCAAACTGACTTTTATTTAGGGGCAGCAGGTCTACAATGGAAAGAGTAAATGGTGTGCACACCATTTACGTAATACCAGTAATTTGCTAGCTCAGCCATTTACTTTTTCCATTCCCGCCCTAACATCAGCAGAATTTTGTTCGCTCAGCCATGAAAGAACTTACTATTTAGGGGCTACTTACTTTGACTGGCACGCCGTTACAAGGGAAGTACAACTTTTGTCGAACTTCTGTAAGAGTGGTTCATGGCGTCCAAGGATATAAAGAACACTACTCTAGATCTACTCTCGGACTTTAGGTCGCCCCCCAGTCGAGCCTATCCTATCCTTAGAAAATACGCTCGAGCCTAATCCGGGTTCTACAAATATATCTTAAGGTCGATCCCTCCTTTCGTCGGTCCTCTCCTTTCTTTTGAGTTTACCTCTAGCACTGAAGTAGCTCTCTTTTCTTTACCTTCTTGAAGTGAAGTAGCCCTTTTGTCTTCTTATTGGTCTACGTACGAAGCCCTAGCAGTACCTTCCTTCTCCGGGGGAAGTTTTATTAGTGCGGGCGGGAACTTATAAGTATGGGGCCTTCTAATTCTTTTTTAGCCCGTGGCTCTGTACCTTCCTTTATTTACTTTCGTTCTGGTAATTCTATCCTTCCTTGTATTTCTTTAGGCCCTTTCCTTGTCTCTCCCCTCGGGGTGCAGTGAGGGAACCCCAGGAGGGAAGTGATCTTAGAAGTTAGGTTTCCCTTAGTGGCTTGCGTACGAATCCCCAACAGGAGGGCGAAACTACGTTTTAGCGCGCTAAGAGGCCCCAAACTAGTAATTACTCGTTTTTGAGCCCCTTACTATAATTTCTTTATATTTATTTTAGGGATCCTAATTTGTACTTTGTACAATTCTCTCCTTGCTTTGTTTTCGTCCCGTCCTTTGTTTACGTCCTCTAGTTGACAAGTAATGGTTTGGCCTTCGGTTGAAACACAAGGAGGGAAAAGAACCCTGACAACCGGAGCACACCTCTATCTGTTAAGTATTTTATGTACATCTGTTAAGTATTAAATGTACTTAGTAAGAACTCCTAAGCGTAGGAAGTCCTAAACTCAAAATCGGAATACCCAGGAACCGTAGTAACTGTTGAAGGAGCCCCAATGTGTACTTAGGAGGAGTAGCACCAGTGTACGACTGTAAAGCAGGAGGAAGAGCAGCCCGAATGTACGTACTCAGTAACAGCCTGAAGACTAGCAACAGTATACGTAGCATCCCTAGCCGCATCGGTAGCAGCTTTTTTTAAAGCCACTCTAGTAGCTGCTCTTTGACTTTTCAAGGTAAAGGATCAATTTAAGCTTGAATTTCTAAGTCTAATGATTCTGGTAGAAGTCTTTATTCATTACCGTAATGTATGAATCCTTTCTTTATTGCTCGCAACCGAGTTGCTCTAGAGCTCTCCCCTAAGTCTGGCCCGTATGCTTTTTAGTATCCTTGTTGGTCGAGCGGTTGTGTGCTCTATTTCCCTCCTGAGTGGGCTAGTAAGTATTTAATCCTTTACTCACCATCCGCTAGTAACTGCAATGGGAACTCTAACAGGAGCAAGAGTGGGAACAGGAGCAGTAGCAACAGTAGCAATAGTATACTAGTAAGCAGCGACAGTAGCAGCCTGAGTAGCCTCATCAGTAGAGTAGCCCCAGTGTACTGTAAAGCAGCAGCTTCAGTGTACTCACTAGCAGCAGTAGTATTTTATTCTCTACTTTCTTTCTTTGTATCAGCAACAGTGTAGTATATAAGAGCTGCATTTACTTTAGGTTAGGAGCTTTTAAGTCAACAAGTTGAGCTACTAAAAGTGATTCAGATGAGAAGTATGTTCATGATTCTGGGTATAAGTGTTTCCTTAGTTCGATAGTTTGTGACTCCTGTTTGTATTGCTCGCAACAGAGTTGCTCTAGAGCTCTCCCCTACGTCTCGGCTGTATGCATAGTATTATCCTTGTAGGTCGAGCATTTGTGTCCTCTTTAGGAATGTAGCTCGTACTGCTTAGGAGGAAGACTCTTTAGCTCCAAGTTGTGCCCGTTTAGTAAACTCAAAAGGGGAAGCCCTCCACGAGTGAAACTAAAAAGGCGAAGCCCCGGATCAACTCTCAAGTCGAATCCCCTAAGTAAGACCGTAAGACTAGGAACTCCAAGAGTGGTACCATTGTACTCGAAAGGGTCAGCAGTGGGAGCAGTGTACTCAGTAGGAGCATCCCTAGGAATGGTAACTGCAGGAGCAAGAGCGTCAACCCTAGCAACTCTAAGATCAGCAGCATCCCTAGCTACAGTAGCAAGAGCAATACTAGCCCCAGCAACAGTAGGAGTAGGAAGAGTAGCGCCATTGGTAGTTTTGACTTTAGCGCCAGTAGCTTCGGTACCACTAGGAGCAGTAGCATCTGTAGTAGTAGTAGTAGCCGCATCATTTAGTTTAGCAACAGTAACTGCACCAGCGTCGTTACCAGTAGCATCATCAGCCGTAGGAGTAGCCATAGTAGTATCCGTATTTACTTTCTCAAGAGTATACGCAGGATATGTTTTTGTCTCTCACGCTCTATAAAAAATTCTTCTGACAAGTATAATGATTCTGATAGAAGTATGTCCTGTATTGGTTTTCTTAATTCTTCCTCTGTTTGTATTGCTCGCAACAGAGTTGCTCTAGAGCTCGGACCCCCTAACATCAGCAGAATTTTGTCTCGGCCGTATGCGTAGTATTTACTATCCTTGTCGAGTCCCAGTGTCCTCTTTATCAATACGTAGCTAGTACTCCTTAGGAGCACGACTCTTTAGCCCCAATGTACTCACTAGGAGCATCCCTAGCAACAGGAACTAAAGGAAGAGTGTACTCATCAGTAGCCCTAGCAGTAGTGTACTAGTAAGCAGCAGTAGTAGCCTCAGTAGCAGCAATAGCACCAGTGTATCCTCTCTCTCTAGTAGTAACAGTGTACGACTCTATAGCAGCAGGAGGAGTAGCCTCAGTAGCAGCAGCAGGAGTAGTATTAGTATATACTGGGTAGCAGCACCTGTGTAGTATAGAGCTGGATTTACTTTAGACTCTGTATCCGTATTTCGTTTATTCAGTTTTGAAGGAACTTTAGCTACTCAAAGTGGTTTAAGTGCTGGGTCTAATTCTGATGGGTATAAGTCTGTCTTTAGTTCCCTAGTATTCTTGATGTCTTTATTGCTCGCAACAGAGTTGCTCGCAACTCTTTTACTAGGAACCTTTTAGCGAAGGATTTACTATCCAAAGCAGTAGCTCCCATTTGTTTGTACCCCTTTAGTTAAACTAAAAAGGCGAAGAATTTATTGATTTTAGGGCTTGTCTTGTGTTGTGCCCTACTGAGTCGGCTCCTAAGTCTGTAACTCCTTTACTGGAAAGGCGGCAACCCTATCAACTGCAAGAGCAACTAGTAGACCTCCAGTAGCAGCATCCCTAGCACCACTAGGAAGAGCACCAGTAGCGACAGTAGCATCCGTAGCACCCATAGCCCTAGCAAGAGAAGCAGCACCAGGAGCAACTTACTTTACTTTTGAACCAGGAACAACTTACTTCTTCACCGGGCCTTCAGGACGAGTGGACTATGTATCAATAGCGACATTGTACTCTCAAGGATGTACAGCAGCAGTGGCCCATAGAGCAATAGCAACAGTAGCTTCAGTAGCCGGAGTAGTGTAGACTGTAGAGCAGCAGTCTTTACAGTATACTCTCTATCCGTCTTTAGTTATTTAAGTTTAAAAGCCGCTTCAGCTTCAGCTTCAAGTGATGGGTATAATTCTCTTTCTTGAGTTCCCTAGTATTCTTCCTTGATGTATTGCTCGCAACAGAGTTGCTCTAGAGCTCTCCCCTAGTAAATTTGTCTCGGCTGTATGCTTTGTATTTACTATCTTTGTCGAGCACCTGTGTCCTCTCTAGTTTAGGAAGTGGCTAGTACTCTTTAGTGCAGTGTCTACTCTTTTTACTGGAACCCTTATTAATGCCTAAAGCGAGCGTTCGTTCCTCTCTCTCGCCCCCCTAGGTTGCTCGTCTGGGACTCTAACTGGAACTCTAACATGGACGTTTGACTCTTGTTAATGGCTTGCGTACGAATCCCCAACAGGAGGGCGAAACTACGTTTTCGGGCGCTAAGAGGCCCCAACTAGTAATTTCTCGTTTTTGAGCCCCTTACTATAATTTCTTTATATTTATTTTAGGGGACCCCAATTTCTTTCCTGAGTTATCTAAATTTGTACCTTCTATTGTTGTACCTGTAGTTTAAACCCAAGGAGGGTATTACTGGTCAACCTGGAAACCCAGTTTTGAACCTAAGGCGTTCCTCAGTGTACCTAAGTTGCCCTTTGACTCGCCCAGCGAAGTTTCCTTTTGATGAGTGTCGTACGTACTTTCTTTTACCCCCCAGGACCTCAAACCCTGGTTTTTCGGGCGGGCTGTAGGCCTTTTAATTGGTTTCTTTTTTCCCGTTGCTGTACCCTCGTTTGCGGTTTTGACTTCTGGTAATTATCTCCTTCCTTGTACATCGAGTTTAAACCCGAGGAGGGTATTACTGGTGAAACTGGAACCCCTGTTTTGAATTTCCCGTAGCTACTTATTTGGGCTGTAACCCTTAACCGCAAAGTCGTTCCTCTATCTGGGCGAAGACCCCTAAGAAAGCTGTAAACCGTTCCTCTATCTGGAACATCGAAGTTGATCTTTTTTCTTAGTGGTCTACGTCCTTTGGTCCAAGACTAGCTCTCAAGTAGGTTTTACGTCGATTCTTTGTGCTCTGTTCTCTTTTTTGAGTGCGACCTGTACCCCAATTAGTACTTCGGCAAATTCCATCCTTACTTTCTTTTACCTGCCTAACCCCTTGGGTGGTTACAGGACCTGTACAAGGACAACCAGTGCCTTGGGAAAAGGGCAAGGACAACCCGGGCCGAGGAAAAAGTATATTTATGATAGTACGGGTAATCCCAAAGCGAAGGCGGAGTACGGGTAATCCCCAAAGGCAGAGGAGAGGACAGCCGCAAAGGCAAATAGTACAAGCCTTAGTACAAGTGTAATCCCCAAGGGGAGAGGAACGAGTAATCCAATAAGAAGGGCGGAGGAACGAGTAAGCCAATAATCCCCAAAGGCGTTCCTTCGAGATGGAGGCCCTAAGTTTGGTTTTGATTAATGGTCCACGTACGAAGACCCAAAAGGAACCCCACTTTAACGAAGTTTTAGCTCGTTTTTCCTTATAGATCAATTTGTTTTTGAGTTGGAAATATATATACAGGCCCTAATTTATGAGTTGTACAAATTTGTACCTTCCTAGTTAAACCCAAGGCCATACTATAATAAC
>NW_027430891.1:0-6652 GCF_044706935.1 Curcuma longa | reverse complement strand
GACTTGCCCTGGTTCTCTTTGATAAATCCTTTGAAAGAAGATGGGCTTAGTTAGTGCAAAGAGAGCTATTTTTAACCATGAATCTAGGCATCTTTCCAGTTAAAAGAATAGATTTTCCAATCTTGCTGCAGTCGCAGTGTACCTAGTGTCAGTCCCGCTTTAAGCTGCAGTAAGAGTGCAGAGGGGCTTTAGTTCATTAGTCCTAATCTAATGTATTTCGAATGCTAAGGTGGCTCGTACGTAGAGGGTACGAAGCTCTGATGAGGTTCCTCCATGGCATGGATAAGACGAAGCTGAGGGTCCCGAGGTTAGCGTTCAAAACTATCTAAAGAAAGGACTCAAATTCCTTGCTTTACTAGCGAGCTAACGTTATTACTATATAGGAATGTGGTAGGCGCTTTCAGGCAGGGGTAGGGGTGCGTGCTAAGTGCTTATATGTCGTTGGATATTCGGTTTGGTATAGGTAATTGGTTCTCTTAATGGGTTTTATCCATAGTGTTTCATATAGATCAGGTTATAGATGACAAGCAAGACAGTTTTCAAGCATCCGGGTAAGATATTCAGTTATCAAAGAGTTTGAGTCTCCCTAGGGAGAGTTCATTCCTTCCTTATATACAACTTCCTTAAAGGAAAGGTAAGCCCCTACAAGCAAGCATATCTTTTTTCCACTTTATAGCGGTTGGATTACTTGAGTGTAAAAAGGTTTATCCCTGGGATTATAGACTAGACCTATACTAGTGGGCAAGCAGGCTCAGGCTCTAGGGCCACAGATCATTAGGTTCAGTCCCTGGTGATCGAACCATTACTCTAAGGTGACTCTGTCCCTCTTTCTTACGATACAGTTCATTCCGTCCCTTGACACCATTATCAAGTTGGAGTCTTTACCAAGTTAAGCTGCTTCTCTTCTCGGGTTCGGGGGTCTCTGCTGTATAGGAGTCATTTGTGCTCTCTTGGATCCAGAAAACGTAAGTCACTTTATGGCTCCTTCGGGGGAAAATTGTGAAAAAGAAGGCACATCTTCTACCGTTTGGGAATTGTATGCAATATCTAAACTTATCTGAGGATAAAGAAGGAGCAGTGAGTGAATAACCCCGAACCATCCACCGACCGAACCCCGGGGCACCTGCCGCAAGGAGGGGGGGCTCCTAGTCAACCCGCCGAGGTCAGGGAACCGGAAGCACCAACTGTACATGACTTACGAAGTCAAATAAAATCCGTAGTACGGGGTCGTCAAAAGCGAAAGACATCAATGGAACAAATACAATAGCAGAGTCCTAGCAAGGTCAAAATGATGAGAATCGAAAAGATAAAATTTTGGAACGATGAGATGATAACGTGCGATGATTCATGGTTTTTTTATAGGATCGCAATTTCCTGCAAAGTCCTTGCCAGTAGTGATATCCTAATTCGGCTACCTCTCCCACTCGCAGACATAAGAAACTATTGCCAAGGGAGACCGGGGACCGCTATGCCCCATCACCTACAAAAGGATCAGTTACCGGAGTGCTTAGCTTCTCGGGGCCCTCTGCGTCAGAGCAACCCCGCCGGGGCGATCCAGTAACCCGGTGAATTTGTTGAACGAAATACCTTACTCAAATCTTTCTCGTTGAAAGATTGGGCTCGCAATAAAGCTAGGTCCTGATCGATAACCATAATCTTTCCTAGGAACAGCTTCTACGACGATAGATAGGGTCCTGTCATCATGGGGAGTGGATGGGGTTGGATGAAGCAATATCCGGGAAATTGACTATATTGGGGCATCAATACATCGATTCTACCACTGCTTTTGGTGCTTCTATCGCCATTTTATGACCATCGACGATGGGGGTGGGGTGGATCGGGGTCGTTTATCGAGCATTACAGTGATCTCTGGCGGCCATATAATGGCCTCATGGGAGAATATATAACCCCTTCATGCTATGAAGTAAAAGCGGAGAGAACCCTTAATCTGATGGCTTGCACGCCTGTGCTTTTTCCCCTCGTCATGCTGATAGTCGATGAGGCTCTTGAAAAAGTTCCCGGCTAAGTATGCCCTATAAGCAAAACGCCTGCCATGTCTACCCCGCCGCAGGTCTCTTTTATGCTCTTGTTCCTCAAAGCATATCATTTCCATTCCACTCAATTCCTCTACCCTATCCTTTCAGTCGAGTTACTACGTTCCTTGTAATGGTTTTCCTGGACTTCCCTTCCTAATAAGAGTTTCTATGTTACCGTGAGTCCGTATCTATTTAGTAGAATTTCAGCCTCTCCTGTACTGTAGTAGTATCTCTTAGGTCGATATCCAGTAGCTCCAGTAGCAGCAGAGGGAGAAGTTGACCCGGAGCAATTGAATCTTTTGGTTAAACAGTAGATCCAGCTTATGACTATATTATATATACGATGCTCAGATAATTCAGGTTCAGATCCAGAGAGAGACTGGTTCCGGTATCAGAGCATTCAAGGGGAAGTGGCAGGTGGTTCGAATCCACCGAGGGCTATGGCATAAGTTCGAGGAAAGGTGGAGAAAGGTTTGCCAATGACTGAGGAAGGTCGTCCGCTATGTCTTACCGATTCTCCGAAGACCATACCTTAGTGCCAAAATGCGTCTTGAGTTTTTCTGTTCGAATCTCGATTCGATTAGGTTGGTCAGTGTCTTTGTTAGGTCAAGGGGCGGTTGCTTTCTCTTGCCTTCCTAGTTTTTTCTGGTAGATGACAGGCGAGGCCCACTCTGAGTTGTCGTGTTTTTATCATTCATTCATATAGTGGAGGAAGAACTGTACCGGTCGCTCCTCTGTGTAAGGAGGGTCAAGTTCGAGCTCTGCATCATTCCATTTACCCCAGTCGGGTAGGCTTCACTTCGTTATTTCAATTCGAAGATGTATATGAAACAATCTCTAGGTTCACCTTTTCTATTCCCATAGGTTGAAAGGGTGAAATCCAAACATCTTTTGTATGAAATAGTGCACCCCCGTTCCTACCAGCTAAAGCACTCTACTCATTCAAAACTCATGATTCATTTCTTGCCGATTGAATAAGACACCTGAAAGATGCACCCCAGAGAATAGCCTAGAGATTCAGTCCCGAGTATAATAGTGAAAGGTGGGTGCCACTTGTCTTTCTTTCGCGTAGATGGCACTAGTCTTTCTATATTTCTTTTTTTGACGGAGTTCTACAGGAAGAAACAACTTCTATTGTCAATCTCCAAACGGCTGCTTTGAAGCATATGGTATTGCTTCGCCATTAGGTTATCCTGTAGCTTATTGGAGCGGAAAATTCCTAGGCTCTTTCCTGCCGAGTAGGTCAAAGTCAATGGTCGAGAAATCCGCTGAATTTGTCTAGTTTCTTTTTTTCCTCTCCTTCCTTTTATTTTAAGGGTGAATGCTGGAGAATTTTCCAAGTCTAAGCTACAGATAACCTTTCGGGAAATTCCTTTTCCAGAGGCCTCTCTCTTTTGTTCTTTTGCGCGCCAAGCCGGTCAATGTATAGGGGACCGGACCACTAAGGGAGTCTTCACCCCCAATTCTTAAGACTCAAGATGCAACTTACGGCCGTCTGCTATAGGGGTTTCGAGCTGGTACAGAATACCCATCCTTAGAGCTTGATGCTGGCAAACCTTACCCTCTTTCAAGGTTGCCGCTTAATTGGCTGATGATGGGGAAGAGTCTTCTCCAACAATGTATGTTGGCATAAACCGGAGTTTGAGTATCAAGCTAGGGATCACCAGTTCCTTTAGCAGAAGTTCCTCTGAATGGAGATGAAATAGCAATCGTTACAGATAGAGTTGGTTTGAGATGCTTGAATAGCAATTGGCAGCCTAGCCTTACGTGCGCTCTTTTGCGCTTTCGGTCTATTTCGCTTCTATAGTTCTCAGTCTAGCACTGGCGGAATCCGTTTCGCAAAACGGGATTCGTTTCGACGTTTAGTTTAAAACTCATTTCATTCTAAAACGAAAGAACGGAAGATGAGGTGGATGAAGGCATATTAGCTCAGCTGGGGGAAGCTCCTAATGGAAAGAGTACTCCCATTAAAGCAGGGTGACCCGTTGACCTCACATCAGATTTCCTCTTCCCTTACCTATTTACTAAAGTAAATAAAACCGGAAACTGGGGACTTTCTAAAACATTGCTAAAAAGCCCAATCTTTAAGCATTTACTAGATTTTTGGCCTAATATATAAGTAAGTGCTAACGACCATTTTATCTAATGTTCTCTGGTGTCGGCCACAGTCCAAGAAGTAGTCTTTCCCATTTGCTAGCAGGAAGTACACTCATGGGGATTCTGCAGTTAATGAGATAGATCAAGCAGCAGCTAGGAAGTCACTTGTTGGCTTACATTCCGCTTAGCTTGGTATTCGGTCGCTGTCACAGTCAAAGACTTATTCTTTTCTCAGTTGCTAGGCAACAAGAAGTAGGGATTCGGCGCTGAGATAGATAAATCACGCGGACTCAAGCCAGCAAACAAATTCAACTAGGTCGATCACGTAGTCAAGCTATAGCAAAGAAGACAACTAGTCGATCCGGGTAAGTATATTCGTGCAAAGCAAAGTAAAGTGGAATCAGTTTCAGTTGACTTTGCTGGTCTCATAGAGAAAGAAGTAGTGGATCCCGTTAACGGAGTTCTATGTCTGGGTTTCGGTGAAAGAGAAAGAGGGTAGGCAAATCCCTAGTCGGAGTCTCTAAGGACCAAGTGACTTCATTAGTGTGGAGGGGCCCTATTGGTGGTCTTTTTGTTCCAAACATCGCATCCATGCTGGTTTCTTTTTAAAAGAGCTAGCTCATTAGCTATCTGTGAGTGGGGCCTTGTTGAAAGCATCTACTCGAGTTTATCGATAAACGTACCAGTCATCTCAACATTCCAAATTCCTATGTTTCTAGCCAGCAGCCTATTACGTAAACAGCTTTGTCAACTAAGAAATATACATTGGAAAACTCATCCTTTGGACAGGTTCAGTAAAGAGAAATCGCAGGATAAACCTGTGGTGGGGGGATTAGTGAAGCTAACGATCGATAGTTGCTCAAACAATGGTGGTGTAGTCGCTTTCCTATGCCCTCCCCTCCTTGGAGTTCCAAAGAAAGGAGCATCTGGCATAGGCAGCAAGTCTTGGGAAGGCTTTCTCCGTATGATCGCTTCTTTTTTCACATGTAGGTTCCTCCGCAGCAAAGATGGTATGGTCGGTCGGCTTGCGCTCTTACTTGGAAGTGGTCTCAGTAGCGAAGTCAATAAAGAGGGTAGTCCTCCTAGCTAGGAAGTAGAATATTCCTCTTACTATTTTACTACGTATCATTAAGAACTAGAATACTAGGGCAAGCCCCGTTCCTCAATCTCACCAAGCAAAAGGTAGGAATTGGCCCGCTGCTCATGCCCCTTTTGGTCTGATTCGATAGAGCTCTGGATGAGGCCCTTAGAACAAGAACTAGATCACACCTAGTGCTTTTGGTCGTTTTAAAAAAAGAAGGAGTTGGCCGAGGAACTATACCTTAGAAACTTGCCTGCCTCCGCTCAACCTTTCTATTCCACCTAAGTTGTTTATAGGCGGATTTCTTTCCTATTAATCAATCCGGAAGGACTATTGATTAGGAAATGCTCAAAGGTTATTGTTCAAATGCCAAATTCCTTGGATGATGAGTCATCCCCGTTAGAATAATGAGTCAAGGAAATCCTCTGTTATCAAATCGTCTGTGCTCACGAATCGATTGTGGAAGCTTAATGAAAAGAAAATATCGTCGTATAATAGTAACAGTCAACACAGTAGCTGTAACGTGACCAGCGCTTTGTCCTTTATCTATATATATAGTTTAAGGCTGAAACTGCGCTGAATGATAAAGCCTTATTCCCATGTAATTTATTTGTGAGGAAAGTCCTTGTTGACTATGGATATGGGTCACTCGCGGAAGAAGGAAGGGGATAGTTATAGGACCTGGAACTGCGACTGGTAATTGGATTTTCTTTCCTAGGGGCAGGAGCGGTAGTTGAAGGAATGTTGCTTTGGCTTGATTGCTTTCAGTCTAGCCTAGCTAGGCTGGGGAGTCTATTAGTCCGAGTTAAGCCGAGAAGTAAGAGTTTGTAATTGAAGTCAGGTATTCTAAATAGCTGATGGTCAAAGAGAAAAATACACTTATATTTTTGCTTTTCCCGGGTGAACCTGTCCCATTGCCCGAATCCAGGAATGGTGATGTCTCGTCCTGACATGGCTGACCTTCCCTAAACCTACTTTAATGGAACATGCCTAGGGCAGAGAAAGGTAAGTTTATCTAGCCCGATAGGCAACTTAAGAGAGGGCACTTCGTGGCGGCTCTATTTTCACTATGCTCCACCGTTAGAGAAGAAAGAAAATACATGCATATAGGCAAATGCCACGAACAACTAAACCATCCGGTTCGGGAGCTCCAAGGAGGAAGAAAGAGGATTCGGATGAAGAATAAGAAAGAGAGCCTAATATAAAAGTCAATTGCCGAGGCTGAAGTCGAAGTTCAAGCTAAAGAAGGTGCCTAAGTTGAAGCTTAAGTCGATGCCAAAGTTCTTTAAACAGTTCCTCAAGGGCAGGAATGCTATGTGCATTTCCCCCGCATCACACGTCCCGGCGATAGGCAGAGACCGAGATTTGACCATCAGCTATAAGGTTTTACTTTGTTAGCCGGGCCCATGGTTCATATTAATATCTCCACAAATCAACT
>NW_027430890.1:0-1684 GCF_044706935.1 Curcuma longa | reverse complement strand
TACAGGAAAGTCAAAGTAGATATAGCTCTTTCCTCTCCCCATGGTCGAGCCTATCTTACGAGAATTTACTTTATTATATTAGGGGCAGCAGATTATTACCAGTATAGTTGCGTTCATGGTTAGAAAAGAGGACTGATATAGATGAGGCCAAGATCTTTCGTAGTTTCGTATTCACTCTTTGGGTAAACGACAGCTGAAATCAAAGCTTATACGTATTGTTTACTCGTTGCTAGCTCAGAGAGAGCAGAAAGAGCAGCACCGGACAGCGAACTTAGAGCTAACAAATTCATTCCAAGAGCAGCACCTAAAAGATAGAACTCGAACAGCTGCTGCCTTTCCTCACGCGTACTTTAAGTGAGAGGTTTTATCTCGCGAACGCAGTAAGATACTCATCCTTAATAAAAGCTGACACGATTTCTTTAAACTTATATTATAGGGCTGGCTGGAGTCGAGCCTCTACTTCTCTTAGGGGGGCAGGGAATAAAGTAGAAAGATAGATAGCTTTTTTCTGGGTAAATTGCGTGTATTATAGAAAGCCTTTTTATTCTTCGGCGAAAATTCTTACTTTATATAGGGGGGCCATCATGAATTATAAAGTTGGGTAGGCCTTCGGCGTCTTCGGCTTGGCTCTGCTATTATGCATTTCTATATAATAGAAAGCATTATTCTTCTTCGGCGTCTTCGGGTTGGCTTCTTCGGGTGGGCGTCTTCGGGAAGGCTTCTTCGGCTAAGATAGGCATCTATAGGCGTATTCGGATCGGCAGGGCGTCTTCGGGTAGGCTTCTTCGGCATTCGGATTAGTCGTAAATAGCCTTTGGGGCTATTTATCTCCTTAGGCAAATAAGATAATAGTGGCGTATTCGGCCTAAAATAAATATAAATTCTATGATAGGTAGGGCGTCTTCGGGCCCCAAAAATATAGTAAATTGTATTAGGGTGTAGGGAAGGCTTCTTCGGCTAAGATAGGCGTATTCGGATCGGCGATGATCGGATGGGTCGGGTAGGCGTATTCAGGTGTAGGGTAAGATAGGCATCTATAAGCGTAATCGGATCGGCATCTATAGGCTATGATCGGCTGGGCGTCTTCGGGAAGGCTTCTTCGGCTAAGATAGGCATCTATAGGCGTATTGAGGCATATTTAGATAGCTCCGAGAGCCCCAAAAATATAGTCAATTGTGAAAGCCAAAAATATATACAAGGAGAGAAATAGCCCCTTTGGCCCTGCATTCATAATATAAGTTCTAATCCGCCTGTATATAATATAAGTTCCTCTGCTACCCTGTATATATATTGGGCAGATAAATAGCCTTTGGGGCTATTTACGACTAACCCTAACCAGCAAGATGTTTAGATAAATGCACTCCCAAGTGCTGCACTCCTTTAGAGGAAAATAACCAATTACTCTATCAAGTATGAAAAAAATAAAAAAAGCACTAACAAGGATGCTTAGGTCTAGGTTAGTGACCACAGCCACTAATTGACGCCGAAATGCACTCCTTCTTTTAGAGAGTATGAAAAAGCACTACCAAGTAGTTATAGCAGGCCGTATACTGGACTGGAATGTCGCATCCATATGGATTGCGCCTATGGATAGCATAAGGCTTCGTAAGTCTGGGGGGTAGTGGTTGTAAGGCCACTAAATTACGTTGACCATACGCGTTATACGGCTAAAATCAATGCTATT
>NW_027430889.1:0-24783 GCF_044706935.1 Curcuma longa | reverse complement strand
GCTGGTTGGTTTTCCCTTTTTGAACCTCTAATGGAATTGAACGAGAAGCAAGAGTGCTTAGACGAACGGTAGAGTGAATATGATACTCATATTCACGCAATTATACTGGTAATAATTTGCTGCGAAGCGACTACAGAGACCCGATAGGGACGTTAAGTGCTCGAGCTATAGCGAGAGGGACGGAGGCTAGACGTGGTGACGCGCGACGTGGTGAAACGACGTCGAAGTGACGGGGCAAAGCGACGGGGCGACTAAGCCCTAAAATAAATATAAATTGGATAGGAAATCGACTCTATCTACTGATGCGGGAAAGGCTGTTGAGAAGGGGACATGTGATCAATTTGTCATCGTTTCTAACCGATCCATTACGTGTCACGTCGCCCTATCCATAGAGGAAGAAGGAAGTAGAAAGAGAGAAGAGCGGAGCGGAGTCGCTCACTTGAGTAGAATGAAGCCGATTCAAGTGCCCCTTTCCCTTATCTAATATATAAAAGCTACTACTACCTAAACACATGAAGATCTCTTTCTTACTAGAGCCTTATTCTCAGGAACACGAAAAGCTGTCTGGGTCAAAATATTAAGCCAAGATTGAGCCAATTCGTTACCAAAGAGACCGGCTAGAAGAGACCCAGTGAGGTTCACTGGCAAAGAGTCAGTAGCAGAGGTCGAAGGAAAATAACTTAATCTTTCCCTCCAGAGCCCGGAGAGGCTGAAATTGTTCATATGTTCTATCAGTCGGCAATAAGCCTAAGACGGACATTAACCAATCATGCAACGGACGCACAAGCGCCTGCAGCAAAGGCTTTCCCCCGTCGTTACCTCGGGCCTCACCTTCCCTGCTCCCTCAAGCTTAATACCAAATCTGCCATTTTCTGGTCTCGTACGCAGGCCACCACAGAGTCTGAGCCGGCATAATCAGTCTTTCTAAGAGCCGACCAACCCTCTCGACGTGGACTGACGGGGTTATCCCAACCGTCCTCCACGATATGAGTTCAATCTTCAAACCAGAGATCACCCACGTCCCTGAGGAATTCCGGTTTCCATAAGGTTTGAAACAGGCATCCACCGGTAAGGTGTGCCAAATGCGTCACTTCCCAAATGTCCCGATACTTCACTAACTAAGAGTGTCCTTCCCGGGCACACAGTCAGTATTAGGACCAGATGACCACACAGGTCTCAACCTGAAACCTAAGCGGTCTTTTTTCATACTTGCCTGTACGCGTTCAACATTGTGGGAGTCATTAATTCAACGCACAGATTCTCACAAGGCTCCCCGTGCCCCTGCTATTATAAGAGTCTCCGGCCGGACGTCCCTTCTCTGCTACCAAAGAATAGATCTTCCAGAGAAGACCAAAGCGACTCACTCGATTCGCGTCTCCTCCTCCATTCTTTCTCATAGACTGGTGCAGAAAAGAAGTCACTTAAGGAAAGATCCGGTGAATTCGCGACACTATGGACGTACCGAAGCCAATCCTTCATCCAGTTCCTGAGCAAAGACCACTCCTTGAAGTCCCGGACTCTTTCTGTTGGAAATAATGAATCAGGAGCCACCTTTAAATCCTCTTGTTTCATCTCTTTAAGAAGGAAGGAGATAATTAAACCCCGAAGATAAGGAAGCGAAAGCTCACTCCGCCCTCTTCTAATGGAGAGTCATTGTGACCCTTGGTGTACATAGCAAGAACCCGCTCAAAGTGACGAGATCTTCTATGATTAAGTTTGGCAAGGCAAGGCCACCACTTATCCTTACTAAGCCCACGGAGCGGTAGAGAACCTTCGTAATTAAAGGATATTATTTACATATAGCCATCAGACCATATGGATTCAGGTAAGCAAGCAAACAACGAACGAGCAGACATGGCACGCGTCCACCCTTGACGCAAAAGCGCTTAGCAAACTCAAATGCACCAGTGTAAGAAAGAAGAGATTTTTGAGTTGAAATTGGAACTCCTAACTTCTGAAGAAACTGAGAATAAACTTAAGCAACTTGCGCATCAGCGATGACAACATCATCACCGAGCACATTGATTTTGACACATCAACTAAAGTAGCTTTTGAACGAGACCTACCGGGGCTGTTGCTACTAAAATGGGCCGGGGTGGAGATGGATCTGCTATAGCTACTCGATCTCGATCAAATGGCTCTGGATCTCTCTCTACATCTGGAGTCTCTGTAACAGGATATGGAACTCAATATCGATCTGAAACTGGCCTAAAATAAATATAAATGTGCGTAATAGCTTCAACTGAGACTGCTTCTAGCCAACATCGGCTATGGATCACGCCCATCATCATAAGGGCATCTCGGGCATGGGAAGTGGCAGACAAGCGACTGAACTAGGCTATTTTAGGCATTGAGGATGAGTCCTGCGGTGGACAAAGGGCTTCTATCTACAATCTACAGGTGCTTTCATTAGGTCGACTTGTCACGATCGATTTCCCAGAAAGAATTAGGTTAGGCAGGTGGGGAGGTGATCTAAATCGCTATCGATAGGATGCGAGGGTGCGAAGCAGGCTGACCGACCTGAAAAGAAAAGAGTGGAGTGGGGTAAGCGAATGGTTAATTAACTCAAGTCTTTCTTGGAAGTGGAAAACCAAAAGATGCTGCCTACCAAAGAACGCATGGATAAGTGAGCGAGCAAGCGAAGCCCCAGGTTCGGAAAGAATAGAAAGAATAGTAGGTACCGGAGTAGTAGATACCTTCTTCTTGAGCAGCGCTGGGAGAAGTGAAGAAAAGGCAAAGATTTGAGAAGGAAGAGTGCTATCCTAGTCAAGAAGAGAAGTTCTCGAGATATCTATGGTGAACCGATGTAGCTTAGGGCGGGTGACCATCTTATGATTGAAGATAAGCACCGAAAGTCAGAGAAGTGAGGCGTTCGGAACCTATTCTAGTAGAGGAACCAACCCCCCCTGACCAAAAAAAAGCTACGTTGTTCCCGTCACTAATGTGACTTCGGAGTATGTGGCTGATCCGCTGAGAAAAGACGGGAAAGGTCGATGTTAATTAAGCTCGACCAACGGGAGAGGAGCGAAAAGCCTATCTGCTGTTGACGGTGATGTTAGCAATTGAATGCATATCAGCTGTGATCTTTTCTGCTGTGATTGAATCATTAAGCGCTGCAGATCTGATCGTATAAAAATGACTTTCATTCGATCTCAGATGGGCAAAGGAAGGCAGGGAGTCGCACTAGTCTCATGGGGGCATACCCTGAAAGGGTTCTTAACGGAGGAGCCCTTTCTGCTGAATATCCCTTGCTTTCGTAAATGGTATGAGAGTTAGAAAAGAAAGCTAACTTCACTTCATGCGTAATCCTGTTCTTGCAATAGCCGGTCTGTCTGGTCTTGTTGGTGAATGCTTATCCTTAGCGCTTTCGACTTCTCTTCTCATCTCACAGATGTCGCCTTGAGAGTTCCATCCTCACCCGGTCTTCCCTCTTTTCCTTTTCGTGCTATGTTCTAGTTATGTCATGAGCTCTAGTAAGGATCTCATGGTTGCTAGTTTCAAGTCTCGGACGTCAGTCTCTTGAGTTTAGTATCTAAAACATGCTTTTCTTTTCTCGCTTCCGTCCCGTACAGTAATGGGATATTTGAGTAACAAGAGGTAAGTTGAACTAGTTTGAGGTACGTTTAATACAAAAACAGGTAATAGAAGGTTGACTTGGGTCCTCCAGATACTTGACTATTGGGTATCGCCAGTCATCAGGAGATAAGGGCGTTGGTGCTGAACACTCTTCTCTTTCCAAGGCAGATGTCGGGATCCCGGCCATTGGGCAACCAAGAGCTGATTCAAACTTCAACGGTGGGTAAGTCAACTTTCTTTGTTTTTTTAAATCCTGGTTCAGTTCGTCATGTGATGTCCCTGTTCCTTGTCGTCAGGCTGCCCCGACGTCAAAAGGGTTAAGGGCCATGGCTGCAGCATTGCAATCTTCTCATCCGGTGAAAGAAAGGGCGTCCCTAGGAATTCAGCGATTGTTGAAGAGCCAGCTAGCTGCTTTTTCTATCTCCAGTTGTCGTAGTATGGCTCCGAAACTTCAGAGCCTGCTAGCATCTCTACTTAGAGCTAGAAAGTTTCCGAGCGATATCCTGGCGTCCGACCCGCGTGCAGAAGAATTGGTATCCCGGATCAGCACTCAACTTGAAGCCTTAGAGGAAAAGGCAGTTCAGAGGGAGACACAGCGAGCTGAGTTGGACGTCGTGTTAGCTGAAGCCGATCAGGAAGAATTGGCCTTGAGAGGTCTGGAGCTAAAGGAAACTCAGCTGGAAAAGGAATTGGCCCAAGTCAGAGGATCGTTTACGAGGGCGCCCCCTAAAGGATTTAATCCAGCTATGGGTTATCCCCTACAGCTACCTTGTTTTGTTACGTCCTTACCCATTGAAACCGACGATGGCATCGAGCGGCTGCATCAGAGCCAGGCGGGAGTAATCCAAATGACGTCTTGTCGGATTATGAGAATCCTCTGGAGCTCATTGGTGACACGGGTCCCTTTCATGAAGATAGAATTATTGACGACTATTACAACACCCTTGTGTCCCCTCTAGCGTATAGTGGGAGGCCAGGTCTACCCTTGCATCTTGCCCCCTCAGAGGGCGTTCTTCAGCGTCCTCCTCCCAATTGGGCGGCTTGGGTCAACCATTACAGAAACCAAAGGATTTTCACAATGCATTGGGAGAGGGCGAGGATTGATCAACTCATGCTGGCGAGCATCAATGACGACTCAGATCTCTTTAGTGTGGATATTGATCTGATCAGAGCACAGTGCTCTTACTGGTCTCCTGACCTTAACTGCTTCGTCTTTTGTTTTTGGCACAATGGGGATCACCCTGATGGATGTTGCTGGGTTGACGGGGCTTTCCCTTTATGGCCGGAGAATTAACCCACACGCCGGACTGCCGGATGAGGCTGCGCTGATACGAGCCGATGACCAAGAGACTTTTGTCAATTTGGGACTTCAAAATTCCCAAGCTGGTAATCCTCGGGCGTGCTATTTGTTTACATCCATTAGTTTGTAAGGGATTCAATGCAGATTTTGATGCTAAATCAGCTTTCGACTCAGATGTGGAACTCATTAAGTAGAATCGGGCCTATAGGACAGATAGATAGACCCTGTGAAGGGTTCCCTTCATCCTCTCTCTTGTTGCTTCATGAGAAAAGGGTCGATGCAATTGAGCTCGACCCTCTTGCTTTAACTCAATTAACTCATAACTCGTAGCTCTAGCTGCTTTAGTTAGCTCTTTTAACCCTCGTCTGCTTAAGTCATTTCTTATTTATCTTCTATAGCCGTATGAAAAAACAGGAGTTTCACTCAATTTAACTTTATATTAGGGCCGTAACAAAACTGTACTTTCATGACCAATGTCACGAGTAGATAACCTAGGCTAGGAATCTTGAGCAATTACTAATAGTAAGCAATCCAATCTCGAAAAAAAGTGGTCAAAAAGAAGGAAGAGAAAGAGCGGCTTCTATATATGATAATTTAAGATAACATCACAGAGAAAGAAGTATCAACTCGAGGATCTGCAAAAAAAAAAGAGTAGATAGGACTTCCCACAAGCAATAACATAGTAGAACGAGGATTACTACATGCCCATGTACCAGCATTGGCTTAGCCCAATAGTAATAGTTAGAGGAAGACCTCGAATACTTGCAAGACTTCTGACTCAGTAACTGACCGACAAGAAAGAAAGGCACTATGTTAATAGCTCTTTAGCAAATCCACGTCTTCCAATAGGAGATGCGAGGAGTTACGCGAACTTTTACTAGATTAATGTAATGGGTCTCAGGCAAACAAAGAACAGAAAAAAGTCCTCTTTTCCTTCTATCGAATTACGCACGACACGAAGATATAGAGTATAGAGAGAGAAGGCCGGGTTCACCATATACAATTCTGTAGGGCCGTCAAAATCTGACTTTGATTCTGGATCTGAAGGAAGGTTAGCTATATGCTTAACACATGTGAGTTGAACCTCGTTTTCGGGATATCGTATCCAACGATCTCCATCTCCATACTCGTCTCGTTGGCCTCATCCGGGACCTCATCAAAGAGGTTATCGGAAGGCCCGCCAACCTTCGGGAAGGGATATTGAATAATCCTAACCCGCCCTAAAATAAATATAAAGGAGATAAATAGCCCCAAGAAGATAAATAGCCCCTTTGGCGTAGACTAACTGTATATAATATAAGATAAGTACCTCTGCTACGCCTCTTTGAGTCGAAAATAGACCCTTTGGCTAAGGAGATAAATAGCCCCAAGAAGATAAATAGCCCCTTTGGCGTAGACTAACTGTATATAATATAAGAGTTGTACCTCGGCTACGCAGAGGCATATAAATAGCCAAAGGGGCTATTTACGACTAAGTAGACTAACTGTATATAATATAAGATAAGTACCTCTGCCACGCCTCCTTAGAGTCGAAAATAGACCCAAAGGCTATTTATCTTCTCTGCATAGCAGAGGTATTTCCTTTTTAGTAAGATGGTTTATTCTACGCCTTTGGGGCTATTTATCTCCTTAGCCTTTGGGTCTATTTTCGACTCACAAAGAGGCATAGCAGAGGTCTTTCTATTTTAGTAAGATGGTTTATTCTACTTAGTCTACAATAGCCCCTTTGGCTAAGGAGATAAATAGCCCCAAGAAGTAAATAGCACCAAAGGCCCCCCATAACATTAAGTTAAGTTCTAATCTGCCTGTATATAATATAAAGACCTCAGCTATGCTGAGTAGAAGAAATAGCCTTTGGGGCTATTTACGACTAAGTAGACTAATCCTACTAAATATAAGATAAGTACCTCTGCCACAACTTACTATATTTTTGGGGCATATAAATAGCCTTTGGGTCTATTTTCGACTCAAAGAGGCATAGCAGAGGTACAACTCTTATATTATATACAGTTAGAACTTAACTTAATATTATGGTAAATTCGGATTAGTCGTAAATAGCCCCAAAGGCTAAGGAGATAAATAGCCCCAAGAAGATAAATAGCCCCTTTGGCGTAGACTAATCAGCCTGTATATAATATAAGATAAGTACCTCGGCTACGCAGAGGCATATAAATAGCCAAAGGGGCTATTTACGACTAAGTAGACTAACTGTATATAATATAAGAGTTGTACCTCTGCTATGCAGAGCATATAAATAGCCTTTGGGGCTATTTACGACTAAGTAGAATAAACCATCTTACTAAAATAGAAAGACCTCTGCTATGCCTCTTTGTGAGTCGAAAATAGACCCAAAGGCTAAGGAGATAAATAGCCCCAAAGGCCCTACTTACTATAATTAAGTTCTAATCCCTCTTACTATAATATAAAGACCTCAGCTATGCTGAGTAGAAGAAATAGCCAAAGGGTCTATTTTCGACTCAAAGAGGCGTGGCAGAGGTACTTATCTTATATTATATACAGTTAGAACTTAACTTAATATTATGGGGGGCCAAAGGGGCTATTTATCTCCTTAGCCAAAGGGTCTATTTTCGACTCAAAGAGGCGTAGCAGAGGTACTTATCTTATATTATATACAGTTAGAACTTAACTTAATATTATAGGGGGCCTTTGGGGCTATTTCTCTCCTTTAGTCGTAAATAGCCCCAAAGGCTATTTTTCTACTCAGCATAGCTGAGGTCTTTATATTATAGTAAGACGGATTAGTTTACGCCTTTGGGGCTATTTATCTCCTTTCGTAAATAGCCCCTTTGGCTATTTATATGCCCCAAAAATATAGTAAGTTGTAGCAGAGGTACTTATCTTATATTATATACAGTTAGTCTACGCCAAAGGGGCTATTTCTCTCCTTTCGTAAATAGCCCCAAAGGCTATTTATCTACTCTGCATAGCAGAGGAACTTATATTATATACAGGCGGATTAGAACTTAATTATAGTAAGTAGGGCCTTTGGGGCTATTTCTCTCCTTTAGTCGTAAATAGCCCCAAAGGCTATTTCTCTCCTCTGCATAGCAGAGGAACTTATATTATAGTAAGGCAGATTAGAACTTAATATTATGAATGTAGGGCCTTTGGGGCTATTTATCTCCTTTGGCTTAATTTACTTTTTATATTAGGCCTGCATTTCTCTACGGTAAATTCCCATGTTGAACACCTCTGCGCATCCATCGGATCTCTTTCTTTCGGTTGCATAGCCGGTAGTCCTCGCCTTTAGGGCCATTTATGTAATACTACTTTGAACAGAGTTTCAAACCCTAATTGACCAATTGAAAAAGCTGCTTTCAAGGTCTCGTCGCTTCGGTGAATCACTTGAGCCCCGATACATTTTCGGTGCCCAAGTTAATATTACTAGACCAGTGAGCTATTACGCTTTCTTCAAAGGATGGCTGCTTCCAAGTTCGACAAAAGTAAGAAACCCCTTTTGGCATAAACCCTCTTTTCCCTAGGGAAATGGTCCTTCAGTTCGACAAAAGTAAGAAACCCCTTTTGGCATAAACCCTCTTTTCCCTAAGGAAATGGTCCTCCAGTTCGATAAAGTTGATCTCCTATATGGGCACTTTCACTGAAATATGAATAAATTGAAAGAGCCTAATATAAAAGTAAATTAAGAAAAAAAACTCTTAATGCTGTAAAAAAACTTTTTTAGTTTTCGAAAGTTAAAGTAAATCCATTCACTCTCCGGTCGAGCCCACGTCGCGATGCCCAATATATATACAGGGCCTCGGCCCTCGGCCCGATCATCCAATTCGCTCCAAGATCCAGGCATGAGAAAGAAAAAAAACGAGTAGATCTTTCGTAGTGTTCTTTATATAGCCATGAACGACTGAGAAGAGGGACAAAAAGTGCGAGCCCTTCTTTTAGTAATTTTGCGAGAGGGACTCCCGCCATATAGTAATACCTCGACTCTTGCTGCAAAGCTAAGTGTACGAGTTCATTGGAAAGAGTGAAAAGAGATGCCACGAATATGACACTATCGACATCCCCAGATCGACAAACAGCAACAACCAGACGAAAGCATAAGAGGGGCCCCAACCCCACTACTTTTGCATCAACAGCAGATGATACTTGAGTACCTTTCCCCTGCCTTTCCTTCGTCTGTGTGTACTAACTGTACCCTCCTTTACTCAAAGGGCAGAGCAACCCTAGGAACAGTAACTGCAAGAGCCCTAGGAACAGTAACTGCAAGAGCCGAGGACCCAGCAACCCTAGGAAAAGCAGGATCGACTTTAGCAGCATCGACTTTAGCCCCAACTTTTGCATCAACGGAGGATTCTCCTTTAGGAACTACTTTTCAAGCAACTGCTTATTCTGAAGTGAGAGGTTCAACAGAAGCAACTAAAGGAGCAACTATCCCAGCAGCAACAGAAGCAACTAAAGGAGCACCAACGGAAGCAACAGAAGCACCTAAAAGAGAATCCCTAGCTTCAGTAGATTCCTACGCTGATGCACAAGTTGTTACTAACTCTGCTCCCGCACCTAAAGGAGCTCAAGTCAGGGCTCCTAAAGTAGCTAAAGGAGACTCAGCTAGTGAGGCTAAAGTAGTTCCTGCTACTAAAGTAGATACTAATGCATCCGTTGCTTGAAAAAGTCTTTCCTTCTTTTGGGGCAGCTGGGGCAGTTGCTGGTGTTGCTTCCCTTTGAGTTGCTTCGCTTCGGGTGAGGCTAATCATACGCTCCTTTTAAAAAAGGTAGGGATAAAGTCGATCCTTCAGTTGGGGCAGCTGCCTTTGGGTCGGCTGTTATAGTAGTGCCTAAATCCTCTACTTGAAAAGTTGTTCCTCTCATAATCCGGCCTGTATATAATATAAGTTTCCCTCAAATGAATATAAATAAGTTGCAGGTGGGGTATAGTTTTCTGTATAATACTCCTTTGGGGCTGAAAAAGTAGCTAGGGCAGTTCCCATTACTAGGGTAGCTACTACCGCTGTTGCTTCCTTACTTTAAAAAGTCTTTCCCGCTTTTGGCGCTAAAGGAGAATCCCTTGGGGCTTCAGTGGAACCCTCCAGGGCAGCAGCTTCAGTATAATCCTCCTATGCAGCTTCAGTATAATCCTCCTATGCTGACTCAGTAGCTTAAGTCAAGGCCTTTGAACAAACCTCCCACTGAAGAATCTTCTGCGGCTGGTACAGTTGCTTACGCTACAATCATGAGCATACTTCTCACTCGAGGTCTGTTGCTTTTGTAAGTACTGCCGTTCCCGCTCGTGAGGCAACTGTCGCTAGGGATGCTGATAGTGAGTAGTTGTCCTTCACCAGGCATATGCCTTTGGGGCTGTCCTGGCCTCTGCCGGCTTACCTTATCCTAGCCTGACTTGTTCGCCTTGCGCCGCAACTGCCCACACCAAGGAACGACGGAGGCGGTTGCGAGATAGAGGAACGACAAATGCAAAACAGGGTTTCGAGTTCGAGAATTTACAGTATTTCTTTTGAGTTTGACCAGTAATGCACTCCTAGCTTATAAACTCCATGTACACAGCTCCTGGGGTTTCAACTACAAGGAAAATCAAGGAACGCACAAATCGGGGCACAGCCCCAACTCGAAAAACTATTTTGATATACGCAAACACGCGCTAGAACTTTGTTTGAGCCTCCCATTAGGGATTCGTACGAAAGCCATTAAGGGATACCTAACGCAACGAATTACCGGCCTACCTACACCCTGCCCCCCTCCGGGGGTTACTCACATAAGGATGCACAACTTACACACTAGAAATTAGTTCCTAAAAAAGTAGAGGAATCCAAGTTTATATTGTAAGTTATCTGTTCCTAAAAAAGTAGAGAAATTCGGGGCAGGTGCCAGTTGCTCCTCAGGTAAAAAGGGCTTCATAATAATCCTATGGGGCAGCTTCAGTAGAAGACATTCCTTGCTTTCAAAGTTAGGGCAACTAGGTACTAAAAAGTATATCCAGGCAGGGCTGCAGATAAAGTAAAGGCTTTTGCTCGCACTTCGGAATCCGGTAGGGAAGTTTCCACTGAATCAGATAGGGCAAGTTGCTCATGAATCCGGTAGGGCAGTTGCTACTAAAGTCTAATCTTCCTAGGGGGCCCCAATAGTACAGGTGCTCCTAAAGTATAAGACTCCGCTACAGTAGATCCAGATAAAGTAGAATCCTACGGTGACGCAAAAGGAGTTCCTAAAGTCTCATCCACTGCTCCCGCAAAAGTAGATAAATCCCTTCCTACAAAAGTATACCCAGTAGGGGCTTCCTCAGTTGCGGCTTAAAAAGTAGATAAAGGAGACTACGGTGGGGCTTCACAAGTCGCTAGGGCGGCTGGGGCAGTTCCCGCTCCTAGTCTTGCGGCTGGGGAAGTTGCTTCCGGTGATGCGGGGGAAGTTGCTTCCTTAGTTGCTAAAGTCGATGCTGCAAAAGTGAGGGCTAAAGTCTTTCCTGCATTTGTTGCTTTAAAAGGAGCTAGGGCTACAGATGCATCTGTTGCTTTCAAAGTCAGTCGATAAATCCCTTCCTGCAAAAGTAGATAAATCAGTTAGGGCTCCAAAAGTCGCTAAAGTCAAGGCTGTTGAACCTGTCACTTCTGAAGAATCTGTTGCTTGAAAAGTCGTTCCTCAACTAGAATCATCTGTAGGAGACTCCTCTGGTGCTGCTTCCTTAGTTGCTAAAGCTGCATGCACCCGGGGCTTCAGTAGATAAAGGAGAATCAGATAGGGCTGGGGCAGTTCCAGTTGCAGCTGTTGATGCTGCTGCTCTTGCAGTTCCTGTAGATAGGGATGATGACCCAGCTGCAGTTCCTGTTGCTAGGCCCTAATATAATAATAAGTTCCCGGCCTAAAAAAAGATAATTAATTCTCCTGGTGCTAGGCCCTAATATAATAATAAGTTCCCGGCCTAAAAAAAGAAATAGAATTCTCCCGTTGCTACTGTTGCTCCTTTAGTTGCGGCTGCTGGTAAAGTAGCTTCTGTAGCTTCTGTTGAACCTGTCACTTCAGAATAATCAGTTGACGCAAAAGTAGTTCCTCAACTATCAGCATCTGGGGCTGCAGATGCATCTGTTGCTTTCAAAGTCGATAAATCCCTTCCTGCACCTAAAGTAGATAAATCAGTTAGGGCTCCAAAAGTAGTTAAATCCGCTCCCGCTAAAGTCGTTCCTAAAGGAGATCAATTCTTAGGCATAGACAAATAAATTAATTCGGGGCTTCCTTAGTTGGGGCTATAGATCAATTAGCTACTGAAAGATCAATTAGCTACTGAAAAAGTAGATCCATTAGGTGATGCATCTGTTGTTGCTTTGGGAGATGCTGCTACTGAAGTTCCTGTTGCTAGGCCCTAATATAATAATAAGTTCCCAGATTCAGTTCCTGGTGCTAGGCCCTAATATAATAATAAGTTCCCAAATGCAGGAATATATATAGTCAATTGCTACTGGTGCTCCTTTAGTTGCGGCTGTGGCATCCGTTCCTCAAGTAGAATACTCTACTGATGCACAAGTTGCTACTAAAGTAGAATCACTTGAAAAAGTAGTTGGGGCTAAAGGAGAAGACTCCGTTGATCCATCTTTAGTTCCTTTAGTTCCAGCTGTTGATGCAAAAGTCGATGCTGCTTTTTGTTGGCTTGGCTGCTGTTGCTGCTACTGAACTATAACTTAGGGAAAGTTGCCTTAGAGCTGGCACTGCTGATGCCTTTTTAGTAAATGCTGCTGATGCAGCTTCTGTTGCTTTAGTAAATGCCGCTGATGCAGCTTCTGTTGCTTTTTTATGAGTACACTGGTGCTGATGTTGCAGTTCCTGCCTTTGAGCTTTCACCTAGGGCTCTTGCAGTTACTGGTACTACTGCCTTTGCAGGTACTGGTACTACTGCCTTTGCAGTTCCTGTTGCTACTGCTCCTGGTGCAGATAAAACTCCTGTTGCTGGGTCCTCGGCTTTTTAGTTTAAGGCAAAGGCTTAGGCTGCTTCAGAAGTAGAGGTACAATTATTATTATTGTACTCATTCATCGGCTTTTGAGTTCCTTATGAGCTAGTTAATTAGACTACATAAGGCAGATCAGTCATAGGCTTCAGCGCACCTTTGGCATTTCCAGTTGGGGTTGGGGACCCCTGGGACCCCTTTGAAGTAGAGGTACCGTCTTCGGCTTATGAGTCGGCTTAGGCTTTTGAGTTAACAACCCTTAAGTACGCTTCTGAGCCATACTATAATAATTTCCCCCGGCTTCGGCTTCAGAGTAGGGCACAACTAGCTCTGCGGCAGTTACTGTTCCTAGTGTCGATGTAGCTGTTCCTGTTGCTAAAGTCAAGACTGCTGCTACCGCAGCTACTGTAGATAGGGATGAGCCAGATGCAGTTCCTGTTGCTAAAGTAGACTCCTCTACTGCTTTTGAACCTCTAACTAATGAAGCCTCCGGGGCAGTATCTCAATTCCTTGATGCAAAAGTCGTTCCTAAAATATCATCATCCGCAGGCGCTGGGCCAGTTGTTCCTGAAATCTGTTGGCGCTGGTACAGTTGCTCCTAAAAGAGAATACTCTGTTGCTGCTTCCAAAGTAGACTAAGTAAATGCTTTTGCACCTCTAACTAATGAACCTCTAACTAAAGTAGACTCAGATAGGGCTTTCGAACCTATCACTTCAGATAAATCAGTTGCTTTCTTTCAAAGTAGTTCCCACTGTAGCTTCGGCTGCTGAGGAAGGATAAAAAGCAGACTCGGCTTCGGCTTTCGAGTTTACCTGGCTTTAGAGTTGAACTAGTTAATTATACACTACTAAGGCATTAATGTCATAGGCTTTCAGCGCACCTGCAGCTTCTGAGTCAGCACCTGTGGCTTCGGCTTCCGAGTCGGGCAGCCTTGGGTCTTCGGCTTTTGTTGAGTCTAGGGATGCTGCTGCCACTAGGGATAGGGCTGACCCGGATGCAGTTCCTTTAGCTAGTGTTGCTCCTTTAGTTGCTGGTGCAGTTGCTTCGGTGGATGCAAAAGTAGTAGCTTCCTTCGTAGCTAAAGTCTTTCCAGCTCTTTTCTAATCAAAAGAACTACCGCCCTCCTATAAAAAGATAGAGGCAACCCTTTGGTAGTTCCGGTTTCAAGCGATAGAGCTACTACCAGGAGTTAGAGTAGGTAAAGGGTTCCAAATAGTAGCCACGGCAAATTCAAAACAGGGTTTCTAGTTCAATATTCAATATAAAGGCTTAGTTCCTTCTGGTGCAGCTTTATTTTGAGTATTAGTTCCTTCTTTCTTTCTGGTGCAGCTTTCCCTTTAGTAAAGGATGTTCCTGCTTCAACAGTTGCTCTTGTTGCTTTTGCAGTTGTTGCTAGGGCTGCAGCTGCTGCTGCTGCTCCTGTAGATAGGCCCTAATATAATAATAAGTTCCCGGAGGGAGTTACCTTAGTTGCTTTTGAAGTAGCTTGAGAAGTTGGTGCAAAAGTGACTCCTTTCTTTACGGCTAAAGTAGTTCCCTTAGGTACGGCTAAACTAGATCAATTCTTTACGGCAACAAAAGTAGCTAAAGTCGATGAGTTCCAAAAGCTTTTGATGCAGCTGATGAGTTCAAGTAGTTAGGAATCCTACAGAGCTACTGCTTTTGATGCAAATGCTGGGGAAAGTAGCTTCTGCGGCTGCTGGTAAAGTTGTTGCTTCTGTAGCTTCTGATGCTCCTTTCTTTAGTTGCTCCTCTCCTTTCTTTAGTTGCTCCTTTAGATAAATCCCTTCCTGCAAAAGTGACTCCTAATGAACACTAGAATCATCTGGGGCTTCCAAAGTAGCTAGGGCTCCTGCTTTTGATGCAGCTGCTGGTGAAAGTAGCTTCCGTTGGTGCTCCTTTAGTTGCTTCGGTTGAACCTATCACTTCAGTCACTTCTGAATAAGAAGTTGCTTTCTAAGAAGTTGCTTTCCAAGTCGTTCCTGTTGCTTGAAGTTCCTGTTGCTTTCAAAAGTAGTTCACACTTCAGAATCATCTGTGGCTTCCGCTTCAACACCTTCACCTTCGGCTTTTGAGTTTAAGGCAAAGGCAGCTTCCACTTAAGAGTTAAAGGCAAAGACAAAGGCAGCTTCGGTTCGGCTTATGAGTTTCCTTCATAGTAGGCTTCGCCTTTTGAGTTTCCTAGTTAAACTACTGTAGCTGGGGCCTCGGAAGTTGAGTCAGCAACAGCTGCTTTTGAGCCATACTATAATAATTTCCTTCGGCTTAAGCACCTTGGGCTTCTGAGTATGGCACTCCTAGCTCTTCGGATTTCGAGTTGAGGCACAACTAGCTCTTCGGATTTCGAGTTGAGGCACAACTAGCCTTTTCACTCCTCGCCTTTTGAAGCTGGGTTGTAATTATACTATAACTACTCGGGCACAAGAAATAGACTCCTCGGCTTCGGCTTCTGAGCCATACTATAATAATTTCACAATTGGGTCTTCGGCTTTTGAAGTTGTTCCTTTGGGGCTGGTAGAGTTCTTCCTCCGTTGTATAAGACTACTCTGTTGTAGAAGACTCCTATGTTGCTTTCAAAGAGTAGTTCCCACTGTAGATAAATATTCCTTGCTTTCAAAGTAGTTCCTAAAGAGAAATCCGCTGGGGCGGGGGCTGTTCCTGGTGCTGCTGCTAAAGTAGCTAAATTCGTTGCTTGAAAAGTTGCGGCTGGTAGAGTAGCGGCTGGTAGAGTTCTTCCTCAAGTCGAAGACTACCTTGGGGCTAAAGTAGACTCAGCTAGGGATGGCACAGTTGTTCCTAAAGTCTCATCTTCTGGAGGAGACTCCTCTGGTGCTGCTTCAGTAGATGATAAACTAGACTCACCCGGGGCTTCACTAGATAAAGGAGAGAATCACTTGGTGCTGGGGCAGTTCCAGTTGCTGCTGTTGATGCTCCTTTAGTAAAGGCTGTTGAACCTATAACTTAAGAATAAAATATATATACAGGGCCTTTCAAAGTTGCGGCTAAAGTAGACTCAGTAGCGGATGGGGCAGTTGCGGATGGGGCTGGGGACCCCTTTCTTCGAGTTGAGGTCGGGGACCCTTTCATAAACGTTGAGCTTGGCATTTCGAGATATTGACTTACTTAAAACATCACCTTCGCATTTCCAGTTGGGCCTAAAGTAGAAGAATCCTCCGGGGCTCCAAAAGTAGACTCAGGCGCTTCAGGCACTTCAGAATCTGTTGCGGCTTCAGAATCTGTTGCGGATGGGGCATCCGTTAGGGCTGGTACAGTTGCTTCCTTACTTGACAAAGTAGACCACGTTCCTAAAGTAGACTCAGTTGGGGCTTCAAAACTTGGAGCTGGGGCAAAGCCTGAGTTTGGAGTTGGGGTTGAAGTTGAAGTTGCACCTAGGGCAGTTCCTCCTACTGTAGAATCATCCGTTACTTCAAAAGTACCTAAATTAGTTCCTGATGCAAAAGGAGTTCCCATTGTATAGGAATCCGGTGTGGCTAAAGTAGACTACCTTGCGGCTGGGTAAGTTGGGGCCCCAATAGTAGAGTTGCTCCTAAAGGAAAAGACTCACTTGGGACTTCAAAAGTAGATAAAGGAGACTAAGTTGCAGATAGGGCGGGTGCTCCTCTAACTTCAGAATCAACTAGGGCTTTCGCAGTTCCTGTTGCTGCTACTGACGCAGCTTTAGTCAAGGCTTTTGAACCTATAACTTCAGAATCAACTAGGGATGGTACAGTTCTTCCTAAAGGATAAGACGCAGTTTCGGATATTAGAAAAATGCATACCAGAGAACTTATAATAGTAAGGCGGATTAGTCGTAAATAGCCCCAAAGGCTATTGTAGACTAATCCGAATTGGCCTAAAATCAATCTAAATAAATTATAGTATATGTAGAAGAGAATAAATGCAGGAGTTCACTGGTTATATGCCATTCAGATAAATGCAGGAGTGCAAAAATCTAGTAAATTACGCAAAGGAGATAAATAGCCCCAAGAAGATAAATAGCCCCTTTGGCGTAGACTAACTGTATATAATATAAGATAAGTACCTCTGCTACGCAGAGGCATATAAATAGCCAAAGGGGCTATTTACGACTAAGTAGACTAATTCGTCTTACTATAATATAAGTACCTCTGCTATGCCTCTTTGAGTCGAAAATAGACCCTTTGGCTAAGGAGATAAATAGCCCCAAAGGCCCCCCATAATATTAAGTTAAGTTCTAACTGTATATAATATAAGATAAGTACCTCTGCCACGCCTCTTTGAGTCGAAAATAGACCCTTTGGCTATTTCTTCTACTCAGCATAGCTGAGGTCTTTATATTATAGTAAGAGGGATTAGAACTTAATTATAGTAAGTAGGGCCTTTGGGGCTATTTATCTCCTTAGCCTTTGGGTCTATTTTCGACTCACAAAGAGGCATAGCAGAGGTCTTTCTATTTTAGTAAGATGGTTTATTCTACTTAGTCTACAATAGCCCCTTTGGCTAAGGAGATAAATAGCCCCTTTGGCGTAGACTAATCCTACTAAATATAAGAGTTGTACCTCTGCCACGCCTCCTTAGAGTCGAAAATAGACCCAAAGGCTATTTATCTTCTCTGCATAGCAGAGGTATTTCCTTTTTAGTAAGATGGTTTATTCTACGCCTTTGGGGCTATTTATCTCCTTAGCCTTTGGGTCTATTTTCGACTCAAAGAGGCATAGCTGAGGTCTTTATATTATATACAGGCAGATTAGTCTACGCCTTTGGGGCTATTTATCTTCTCGGGGCTATTTATCTCCTTAGCCAAAGGGGCTATTTACGACTAATCCAGTAGAAGAGAATAAATGCATTGGGTACAGCAATGGGAATTTATTGTATTAGAGAAATGCCCCAAAAATCTAGTAAATTGTGCAAAAATCTAGTAAATTACGCACTGGTCCAGTAGAAGAGAGAGATTGATCAATATGCATATCGAGCCTAAAATCAATATAAATAGATAAAAAATGGTGATATATTAATTGTGCAAAAATCTAGTAAATTACGCAATAAACGAAGAGAATAAATGCATTGGGTACAGCAATGGGAATTTATTGTAATAGAAGAGAATGCATAACCGGCTGGCTGCTTCTCTGGCTACGCTAGCATCAATCGTTCAAACCCTGCATCAAAGAACTGAGTCTTTCGTTGTGGAAAGAAAGGATGCCCCGGGCACCATTTGGCGATATCAGGAAAATTCTATATCCCTAAAATAAATATAAATTCTCCCGACAATATCCAATGTTCCAAATTAAGCTAGATCTTTGCCCAGATTTTTTATTAAAAAAAGAAAAAGGTGGAATCTATCTTCCTTATTCAAAGAATAAAGGGTCCTCGTCTCGTTCTGTTCTGCCTTATAGGCTAGGCGGCTCTATTCTATCGGAATAATGTTTTATCGCACAGCGCTTCTGCCCCTGGGCATTGATTGGGGACGAAAGCAAACACTTCTCCTCTCCCCCACCGAAAGGGATCCCATGCCTCCCCTCCAACACTTTATGGCCGCTTCTTCCTATGGTATCGGAGGCGACGGACGTACTACCTTCTTTTCTGTCGCATGATGCTAACAAAACCGAAACCCCGGACGGCACTCTGTCTTGTGTGCTCAGAGGAACTCCAACGTACAACGTAACTTAGTCTTTCGAATTTATATTTATTTTAGTTAGTCGTAAATAGCCCCAAAGGAGATAAATAGCCCCAAGAAGATAAATAGCCCCAAAGGCGTAGACTAACTGTATATAATATAAGATAAGTACCTCTGCTATGCAGAGCATATAAATAGCCTTTGGGGCTATTTACGACTAAGTAGAATAAACAGCCTTACTATAATATAAAGACCTCTGCTATGCAGAGAAGAGAAATAGCCTTTGGGTCTATTTTCGACTCCAGCCCCAAAAATATAGTAAAGTCCTTGGGAATTTATTATAGTAATGAATATAAATTCCGACGCTATTCAAAACTACGAAAGATCTACCGTTCCTGTCGGCTTTCCTCACACTGAATCTGTTCACGAATGCGAGATGGGAAGAGTGAGAAGGCCTAGCTCTGATAGGACCAGTGAGCTCTACCGAAGATGGGACCTGCTACTGAAGATAGGACGACCACGAGGATAGGACCAGTGAACGAGGGATCCAGAGTGGCTATAGGAGAGGCAGATTCAACTATAGCAGACAGAAAGCATAGGGGCCTGGGGATAATCTCTCTTTCGGGCGATAGCATCTGAAGCTTCGGAGGGACTGTCGCTAACTGAATTGCTGACAGTGAGGGTGCGGGAGGTCAGTCTCATAGAATATAATATAAAGCCTGCCTTATGGGATGCCCCGAAGGACCAGGGCGGAAGTCAAGTTTCTACTAGTTACGAGCGAACGATAGTGAGCAGGAGTAGTTCAGAGCGAAGGCTAACCCCTTTAGGAAGGCCTGGCCCAGCACCTACGAGTAGTTTGATACCTAACCTACTGAATCGTGGCCTCGTAGCTCGGAGGAGGAAGCCTATTCTGTTACGTTGCCAGCCTTTGCCTTTCTGCCCTGATCAAACCCCTTCAAATGAGAAAGGCCAGGTCTCCAGCCTAATATAAAAGTCAATTGAGGGACAAAGATCATAGCAAAAAAACGAGGTTAGTTAGTGGTCAAAGCCAAGCCAGATAGGTTGCGTAAAAAGAGAGGGCTGGCCAAGGAGGTCCAGGTATAGGTAAGCGGGCAGGGAGCATAGCTCAGAGGGTTCTTTCCTTCTGATTCTAGGGCCCTCAGTCGGACAGGGCGCTCTCTATCTACCGCATTCCGCTTAGCAAGGGGCCAAGTTAAGTAGGCACTCTCTACCGCATTCCGCTTCGCATATGAGAATCAGAGTGAAAGAAATATATAGTAAGGGCCGCATCGCTGGTTGGCCGCTCCTTCGCGCCTTTATAAACTAGACTTTCTCCTTGTCTTCTCTTGTAGCAGTCATATCTTTCTCAGTTCCACTTGTATTCTTGAATCGGTCTTCTGGTCTTCCACTTGATTCTGTCCTAATTATTGAATTCCTTAATCTCCTTTCGAGACACTGCCTTTGCTCCTTTGAGTGAGCTTTCGACCTTCTTCTCACTAGTTCGCTCCTACTTTCTTTCCTTCTATCCAACCGGTCCGGATCGGGGGGACTTGATGACTCTGACCATGAACTCGTCTGAGGAAGTGAGCTCAGAGGCAATCAACTACTAGGAAGTCCACTATTATATGACTTGATGATGGCGAACCTGATATTGAGATGCAATAGATAGCAGACCATTCCCATCTGATAGACCTGGCCTCACTTCGCTCCAACTCTCAGTGCTCACTATCCGGAAGCTAGGGCCCATAGTAGTTCGAAGAGGAGAGGAGGATAGGCTTGAAGTAGCAACTATGAGAAGAAGTCGTCCGCTCCACGTAGTTCATTCCACTCGCTGGCCGCTCCTCCTTTCTTTGAATGATGATCTTGGGCTGGTCCCTCGCTTGCCCCCTCCCGACAGCTAGCTTGGCTCTGGAAAGAATAACTTACAGAGAGCTTGCTGACCCGGGCTCACATAACTGATCAGGCTAAGCACAGTGCGAGCGGACACAGTCAAATCTCCCACTCCTGCCCTTGAGTATCTCTCCTTTGTCCCCAACCTTGAATGAATAATTAGAAAGCAAAGAAAAGTCAGATGCTGTTCACGTGCCCCAAATGCCATTAAGAAAAGAGTAGGATCAGATTGCAGATAGATTAATGAGAGAGGAAGGAGAGAACCAAGAAAGATGAATCATATCTACTTCCAGAGAACTAACTGATAGTTGGGCGCCATACTATAATAAATTCCCAGGCATAGTAGTAGGCTTAGCTTAAGCCGAACTCCCCTAGGCCTCAATATATAGGACCTTTAGCCTAATAATGAAGCATAGCATGAGGAACTTGAAACTGAGGAGCATGACACCTTTTTACGCTTAGTGCTACAGAGTCAGGGACAGGAATGCTATAAACTGACCTTTGATTCATGAGAAGGATCCCAGCTCATAGGCTCTAGCCCCTCGCCTCGTCCCAAACCAATCCATTGGAAGAGGACTCCCATCACCAAGAAAAGAGAGATATTCAAGTTCCTCGCTCTGCCTCTTTTTCTTTTGAGAGGAGAGAGTTCATGGCGAGAGTGAATTTTGAATCCAATTATTACGCAAGACCAGGCAGGAAAGGTTCACTACTGACTCTCTATCAAATAGGTTCTTTGTAGAAAGATGAGATTCCAGATGTAATCTTTCTACTTATCTGATTCAGCACTCGAGGACAGGCATGGAGGAAAGAGAGACTCTCCGCGGAAAACTCTATGCCGGAACTGGGCTCTACCGACTCAATTCAATTCAGAAAAGGCTGAGTCAAATTCAGATGGTTGAAGAGGTCCTAATCCAACTAAGAGTGAGCCGGTTGGCTCGTCAGTGTACCGCTACTACTAAGGTCCTCCTACGACTATGGGACTCGGTATAAAGACTTTAGCTTCTGTCCTTGATGAGAACCAGATCTGAACTGTGAGGCGGGGTAGATTCTTTTGCTTGCTTATACTATAGGCGGGAGGGAAGATCTCATTGAATATTGAGTGGGCGAGACATTCATTCTTTTCTTATATTCTGTTCTTCCTCGGAGCCCAGGGAACTTATTGGGCAGCTGCTCTAGCAAAGAGTTTTCCTTCTTTTATAGAGTCTAGAGTCTGAGTTTGCTCCGGACTCGGAAGTTGCAAGCCCTAACAAGGGCCAAGTGCATTAGCAGCCACTCTTAGGGAATGATTCCAAACCATGTGGCGGTAGAGCGATTCCTTCCTTTCCCGGGTACGGATCCAAGGATTGGGCTTAGGCAGAAGAGAGTGGGAACGAGTTCGCTATAACTTCTTGGTCAAAGAGAATAGGACAGAGTCAAGTCAAGCTATTGGCAAAGACACTCCAGCGTACAGGTTGCTTGCTTTCAAGAATAATAAGATGCCTTGGTGCTAAGTGGATGTTTAAGATGCTCCGGTTAGCTATACCTATCAATCTTTTCCCGTTCTTGGATACTGACCTCCCCTTCTGCACGAACTACCAGAGAGTGGTGCCAGCCTGCCTAGTATTGGATTCACACTCATTCCCTGTCCTTTGAAGTGCTCCCGTTAGGTCAGGTCAGTCCCCTTGCGCCATATCAGTTAGAGATGGTCTGGGAGGTTTAATTAGCGAGTAGCCCGTCCGATCTCCTTCCGAGGTCATTGGTTTCACTTCATTTGACTATGAGCTCAGTCCTTTCTAGAGAGCAGTGAAAGGATCCTTCTTCTAAGCATAGGGACGATCCTACTTTGGGATCCCTAAATTCATGGTATGAGTTTTGAACGGCACCATCATAGACTAAGTGCGGCGAGAACAGGATGCCCCAGTGCTGGTGAATAGTAAAGTCTACGTCACTCTACCTCTACTAAACATAGTTCGTCCCTTGATCCTTTCAAGCATGGGAGCTGGCTTATCTTCTTTCTAAAAGAATAGAGTAATGAATGGAGCTCCGGAAAGAGAGGCGAAGGACCACTCCATGTCACCTGTCGAAGGAGCTATGCGAGCAATGCCTCCTTCCAGAAGCTCTACCTCACTTGCATGGATGGTCTGTAGGGGGCAGCGGGATTCACTAAAAGAATGATGAAGCCAAGAGAGCAGGCCCATTAATAGTAAGTGGCGACAGTGACGCACTAAAGAGTTCGAAAAGAGTTTGAGTTGACTTGATAGCTCATGAGGCCTCTTCTAAGTAAGGAGTCCTGATCTGGAAAGCAGAGTAGTTCAGTTCAAGCGAGCTGAGGACCCTCTAGAGCGACTGAACGGTTATCAATGATAGTTTCAGCAAAGCATATGAACGATTAGAGAGAATCAATGAGAGTCTCATTATATATGAACGATATCGTTTCACTATAATATCATCTATCATATGTCTCTCGACTTCGCTTAGTGCCCCGGATCAAGAGAAAGATTTTAAATGAATGTCATGCGGCTCAATGGACAGTTCGATTCTTGTCTTTTCAACTAATCTACTTCGGTCGGTGTCTAACCGCAAGGTGCGAAAAGGGGGCGGCCCGAATGGGAGCGAGAGGCTTTATTGGTCTTTATTGAAGTTCGGAAGGGCACTCCTCTGCAAGGCCGTGTACAAATAACCTAGCGTCTCTCCTCGGCCCTTATTATATATCTTAATCAAATTCCTAATAAAAGGAAACTCTTTGAACAAAGAAGACCGGGACACTGATTGTAGCTCCCTTGCTTTGCTACTTTATAATTCCACCACTTTCGTATTCCACAGCTAGGAAGACTCAAGGGATTGATCATCTCATGGGCGCCCAACTACGAGTTCTTCACCTCACATAGCGGGCTCTCTTCCACCAACCATTGATAGGAAAGAGTTCATATCTTGATTATAGAAAGAGGTGCCTAACCTAATGAAAGTGCCTTTTCTGTCGAGGTGTAGGGTCAAAAGGTGGGTCAACCACTTTCTCAATTGTGCGATTGATTAAATTGATAGAACTCTGAACGGGAATCAAAAGAGTGAAGCTTACTCTGTAGAGGAAAAAATGAAAGTTGCTTAGCGCCGGGGTCGGGTTCAGACCTTATAAGGGGATGATTGGGCTCTCTAGTGATAGAGAGGCATAGACCATATAATAAGTCAGAGGGATTAAAAGTAGCTCGACTCCAAAGGAGAGGGACAGAATTATTATACTAGAAATGGACTAAGTTCCGCTCATAAGAAGACTGATCATTTCCTAACGCGTAGGATTCAAGGATATGTAATAGATTCAGTTGAGGGAAGTCAGATTCTATTAGAGTAGTTTGGTATGAAAGAAATTATAGACTCCGAATTCAAGTATATAATAAGAGAAGGATGCTCATATAGATAATCTGAAAGACTATATATACGAGAAGGATAAAGAGCTTAAGGCTGAGATAGTAGAGAAGGATATATACGAGATAGTAGAGAAGGATATAATATAAGTTCAATATATAGTAAGGGCCGACGACTATTCAACCCTGTATATATATTGGGAAAGATCTACTTACTATTTTGGCCCTCTTCTCAGTCCGTTGCTTTTGTTCTTCCAGTTTCAATAGTTAAGGAATTCCGGTTGTAGTTTTCGGTTGCGAAGCGCTTAAGTCCTTCTTGTCTGATTCTTGTCCGAGGTAGGAAATTATAAGTCACAAAGCACTTTAATGAAGCTTAAGTGCTCGACTGAGTTGGAGTGGGCGGATATCCAACAGTTCGCAGCTATATGCACTAAAGCTGTTTAGTTGAAAAGAGATGCCCTTTAGAGTTGTACGCTGTTGGCTACGCTCCTTTGATTGGAGTTTCTTGGTTAGAAGACTACTGAAAAGAGTTATGCTTTTGTCTCTACTGCTACTTATAAGTGGAGGAACGAATCATCATACTTATTAATTTGCCTGGCGCCACCTAAGGGAGCGGGTATTGAATCTTTGTAGGCAGAAGGGAGGGGTTCCGGTTCTGGAGATATTCAAAAGAGGTCGGGTTCGGTTCATAACTTATTGAAGCATTAGAAGCATTGAATGGTTGTTGTTCTTTAGTTGTAGCTGCTGTTCCGTTTTGTGGATTGGCTGCTTTCCGGACTTTCATCAATGGTTGATAAGTTTGTAATTTTATCTCCCAAAAATAAAAGTAGCTTAGGTAGAGTTGAGCTCTCCATTGCCTTTTGAGGCGAAATTCATCCCTCCCTTCTTGGTCTGCTCCTAGGATAGTCGGGTCTAGGAATTAGGGGATTTACTTACTAATACTAAGCGCTTTCAGTCAGGAGTACTTCACTTCTAAAGCAAAAGCTTAAGCAGCCTTCTCACTAGTGAATGAAGTCAGTTTTATCTCGAATAGCATACGTACCACACCAAGACCACCTTGCCATTTGAGTTATGGCTTGGTCGGGGTCGTCCCTTAAATCCTTACCTTCGTGGTTATATTGTGTTGTGAGTTTCCTCTTGAAAGAGATGAAACCTCGCGCCCTATG
>NW_027430888.1:0-13543 GCF_044706935.1 Curcuma longa | reverse complement strand
ATAGCGACGGCATGTCCGTCAAGTCAAGGTCCGAGGTAACGACGGGTCAAGTCAAGGGCCTGAGTCCCTTTGTTTGAATGAGGTGTTCGAGAAGCATAAATTATGTAATCAGGTATCGCAAGAGAGCTCAAAGAAAACCTTGGGTAAATCAAGAGTCGTTTTGAATAGCCGGTGCTATATCTATTTCTGCCGGTGCTATTGCTATTTCTGTTTTTGCTATATCGATTTCTGCCGGTGCTATTGCTATATCGATTTCTGCCGGTGCTATTGCTATATCGATTATAGCCGGTGCTATATCGATTTATGTTTTTTGATATGATAGTTGAGCCCATGGACTGATGCAAGTAGCGGGGAGAGGAAATGGAAATCAAAGATGTTGAAAGAGATGGTGCAATTAACAATTAACATTAGACTCAGTTTGAGTGATAGGAAAGAGTTCACTCGCCCTAATATATACAATTGATTGGAGTTCATTCATAGAAGCAAAGCAGCCTAAGCAGCCGGGAATAACCATTGAAATTACACTCGCCAAAAATATAGTAAATCACTTCCAAATTACATGAGTGCCGACCCGACACCCGTTAAGCGACGGGCACTTCCAAATTACATGAGTGCCGACACCTATATAGTATTCAAAAAGCAAAAGCCACTTATGAACTTATGTAATTCCAGCTAGCTGGCACCAAGTAGTGAATGGCTATGGTACGAAACGTAGAAAGATCTTTCCAAGTCGTGAATGTATCCATGAACTAGACTCTTAAAGTTAGTTGCTGATAGGTAGATCTTTAGTTGCTGATAGGTAGATCTTTAGTTGCTGATAGGTAGATCTTTCGTAGTTGGAATATGAACGACAGTTGCTGAGAAGAGGGGCGATTCCCCCATAGATCTTTCGTAGTTGGAATATGAACGACAGTTGCTGAGAAGAGGGGCGATTCCCTTCGTAGTCGCTGTGCCAATCAATGGTATGAGCTCTGAGCTCGAGCCAGACCCGGAAGAGTGATGAAGACTGTGTAGGAAGAGGGATGAAGACTGTAGAGAGAGAAAGAAGAACTAACCATATATAGAGATAGAGAAGGATTACTTGAATGGATAGAGAAGGATTACTTGAATGGCAGAATGAACGAATGGCAGAATGAACGAACTTGTAGAGTAGCACAGGTTTCGCAGCTATGTGTTGGACAACTATGTGTTGGACAACTATTCTTTCTTTGATGCCCGCCATATATACAATTCCTTGGTTTGCCTAATATATACAATTCCTTGGTTTGCCTAATATATACAATTCCTTCTTTGCCTAATATAGTAAATTCCTTGGTTTGCCTAATATATACAATTCCTTGGAACTTACTTAATATTATATAGGGGCCATCTTGAATCTCCTTCACTTTGCAGGGCTTGGTAGAATCACTCCCGATGCATTCCCCTCTGAGCCGCTCGAACCCCAACCCCTGCCTTCTGAGCCCATCCTATGCTCGAACCCCAACCCCTGCCTTCTAAACTTCCTGTCGCTCCGCTCGTCCCTACGTTCGACGCCACTCCCGATGCATTCCCAGCCGCTCGAACCCCAACCCCTGCCTTCTACTCCTTTTACGTCGCTCTGCTCGTCCCTAAACGTTCGACGCCCACTATTAGAGTAGTCTTACCTCGGGTCTTCTCAAAGGAGCTCATCTGAGTCGGGTGCGATGGGGAGTGATAGTCAACTATTGAGAAGGAGTGTTTCATGCCTAGAAATATACGGTGGGGCAAAAGGCACCACTTCCATAACTTGTCCAATCCCAATGGAACAACAGAACAGTTGATCTCGGTCAGTCAAAAGTAGTGTGCCTCTAGAAGAGGTCGGTCAAAATCAAAAGTAGTGTGCCTCTAGAAGAGGTCGGTCAAAAGTAGTGTGCCTCTAGAAGAGAAGGTTCATTTCACTGAAATTTCGATCTCATATAGGGCCCAAACCCCAGTGTCGCAGAGCAAAGCCCAAACCAGTGTAGCAGAGCAAAGCCCAATAGGGACTAGTGAGGCGTGGGAAATGCTGTTGATTGTTATCCTCGAAGAAAGAAGGAGCGTTGGGATCGGATCGACCAGCCCACGAGGAGAAGGTGCAAAGCGAGATCACAGTAGGGAGTCTTGGGTCAGGATAGATGGGGAGTGAGCTTCCAAGCTTCCAAACTAGAATATAATGTGAAGGCAGGAGCTAGAGGTCGGGCCGAAATATAACCGTGAGCGGCTTCGTTGCGCTACGTATCCATCGAATGCAAAGAGTCTCCACACGTAGCAGTACGTGGAATCTTCTTATGAAGGAGAAGGATAGGCGGAGAAGAAGGAAAGGTAAGACGAGAGCGGGCTACCAGGGAAGGGATAAGGCAGCTGGCTATCATGGAAAGGGGCGGTTTCAATCAAAGGCATCTCGGCATCTCGGCACCGGTTTCATTCTCCCCACTACGCGGTTCATAAAGCTCCCCACTACGCGGTTCATAAAGATCTAGCTCTGACCAGAAGGAAGATATGGTGCTCTACGCGGGTAAAGTCTGGGAAAAAAGGAGTCTTCGGGGGATAGGAGTGATGTGCATTTTCCTAACAGAACTTGACCGAAGGGGACCAGTGCTTCTACTCCTCCACCGAGAGGAGCCGTTCGCAGCGAGAAGCAAGGTACGAGTTAGAACGACGGGGATAATCTAAAGCCATATCTGACGGGGATAATCTAACATAACCATATCTAATATGGTATGTACTAACCTACCGATCGACCTTTATACCGATCTACAGCCCTATCTTTAGTGACAGTTCATCAAAACAATTGTCCACGATAGCTAGAGAGCTAACATGGTATCGACCAATCCATGCTCAACTAAGAGGTCGGTCAGTTCGGTCTTCTACTTTATAGCCATAGCCTATGTTGAATATGACGGGATAGCCATAGCCTATGTTGAATATGACGGGTACTGCTATTTTCTCCCTCATAGCTTTATGGTTGTTTTTTCTCTCTTTTGTTGCTGAACACGTTTATCTATCAATGTTTAAAGCTTCTGCTATTTATCGACCGGTCGTTCATAAGGTCGGATAGATATAGCAATTTTACATCAATCTAACATGGCACTATCTAACATATTATCAACTAAGATAGTATCTACTATCTGACGAATCGACTCTTCTCGTACGCCCTATCTACTATCTGACTCGTACGCCCTATCTACTATCTGATCCGACGAATCGACTCTTCTCGTACGCCCTATCTACTATTTGATCTGACGAATCGACTCTTCTCGTACGCCCTATCAGGTTGGTCTGCCACCTATCAGGTTGGTCTGCCATGTGAGGTGCATTTTCTTCTACATAAGAATGTACTGTGCATAGGTTATGAACTAAGAAACAAAAAAAAGCAAGCGATTCTTAAATTGAGATAGAAAGATGAGATCGTAAAGCTAAGATACGATCGACCTCAAAAATGCACATCCGACCGCCATACCCCAATATATCGGAATAAATGCACTATCAAATAGTTAGACCCTATCAGCATAAATAGATCTTTCTTTCTATGCGTTAACCAATGATAATAAGTCAGATAGATATGGTCGAAGTGGTAAGTCAGATCGAGATGGTCGAAGTGGTCAGATCGAGATGGTCGAAGTGGTCAGATCGAGATGGTCGAAGTGGTCGATATGGTCGATATATTGTATGTACAATAGCATTTTTCTCATCGTTCCGGTGTCCGGTGTCGGTGTCTATGTTTAATAAGTGAGCTTCTCTTCATCTCTTATCTTATATTCACCCTCTCCTTGACGTCGAGCCCCTCGCATCCCTCCCCTTAAGAGCTATTACAGACTGATGGTCGTGCCTATGTGTTATAGACGTCACTTAATAAAATTAGGTCGAAATCCCATAATCAGTCTATTTGTATAGAGCGGTATCGTCGTCTTAAGTTAGACCGATCTATGATGGATGTAGGTATGTAGGAGATGACTATGATGGATGTAGGTATGTAGGAGATGATATAATATTGCAATTGCAAGAAAGATGGCAATTAAAGTCTTCTCCATATCAGGTTATGTGTTTCTCTCTTCAGAGATGTGGATGCGTTAACCAATGATGTAAGGGAGATATGGTCTACATTTGCATGTACGTGTACGGAAGTCTTTATAAAGTAGTGTCCAGTAAAATGTTCTATTTTGAGATATGCCGAGGTACCGACCGTCGATAGTCAATAGCAGATACATCAGATGGCTATAACTATAAGTCCCGCATTCCGTACATCATCTATATCTCCGGCTATTAATATGCCGAGAAGATCTCCGGCTATAACTATTAATATGCCGAGGGATCTCCGGCTATAACTATTGCATCGGTTTAAGCAGCCTATGTTAGACCGATCTATCGAAATGTAGGTCTCTATGTTAGACCTATCTAGAATATAAAGAGCAGGCTTCAACTTTTACACTCCCTCACAAAAGAGTTCGTAACCTTTAGAGGGAATAAGAGGTACCTGACTGTCTATTTGTAAGCTGCAGAATTGTCGATTTATAAGGTACGGGTTGTAAGCTGCTGTCGATTTATAAGGTACGGGTTGTAAGCTGCTGTCGATTTATAAGGTACGGGGGTATTGGTCTCATAGAGAACGGTCGTACGGGTTACGTCGTACGGGTTACGTAACACCCATTAATTGTATCAATTAGAATGGTAGATTAGGTCGATCATATAGTCTCATACAGAACGGTAGATTAGGTCGATTTGGTCGATTATCTAGTCTCCATACATAATGGTCGTCGATAGTACTATATTATGGGCGTAATCGTAGATTTTATATCCTACCGTATGCATTGTTCCTACCGTATGCATTGTTCCTACCGTATGCATTGTAAGATATGGAGTATGCATTGTCATTTCTTAATGTAGATGGATCTATGTTAGACTGATGTCTGTAGGAGAATCTGGTACGTTAGAAAGAAGGACCCTCCGTATTCTATAATGTAGATGGATCTATGTCATATGCGTATATGTTAGACCGAAGGGGAAATGGTATGTAGGAGATTAGATGACAGCTAGAAAGATTTAGAATCTTCGTACTATTTGTTAGTTCGTACTATTTGTTAGTTCGTACTATTTGTTAGTAAGATAGATATGGTATATATCGTCATTGAGTATGCAGCGCTCTCGTAGTCTTATTATAAGTTAGACCGGGATGGAAGTTAGACCGGGCCCTTAGCAGTAAGTATCTTAACATAAGCAATACGAAAATAAACTCAAACCCCGAAAGCAACTCAAATCAAGCAATTCAATACTCCAGTTGTAGATTTGTTACTTAAGAGAGGAATACCTAAATAGACTGACTCCTAAGGGGATAGACTGACTCAAATGCTCATCTGTTTACTATAAGATGTTATACAAGAGAGACTTACTGCGAATAAAAGGTGCCCGAAGCACAAGTCAAATGCTCATCTCAAATGCTCATCTGTTTACTATAAGAAGTTCTAGAACTCAAATCAACTCAAATCCTAGAAATCTAAGTCACTTCCATCTACCTTTCAATTCAAGCTCAACTCTCTTCTCTGGCAATTCAATACCCTATGGTGTCTATCCTATCCCCCGAAGCGAGGTCAGGCTTCCAGTTCAGATACTTTACTCAATTAAATCTATCAATCGACGAACGCCAATCCCAACCCCAACTCAAACCTGCAATCCTGTCCTTTGTCACCCCTCCTAAAATCAAATACCTATATTCAATACCCTGATGCCCCATTCAATTCCTTTGTTACCCCTTCGTCTACCCTCCCCTCAACTCAAACCCCAGTGAAATAGAATATCTATACTAAATTCCTTTGTCCCCCCTCCTAACACCCCCTACTCAACTCTTTTCCCTCTCTACATACCTAAGGCTTCGAAAGCTAAACTCAAATGCTCATCTCAAATCCTATCTCTATACTCTTTCTTTTGAATTCCTTTGTCCCCCCTCTCCAACTCAAAAGCTCATCTGTTTACTCTAAGAAGTTCTACAATACGAATCTCTTTTCAACCCCAAGAAGGGGCTCCAGTCGTGTTTGTTCTTCTCAACTCAAACCCATTGAAGCGGATACGAAATGCGAGGCCTAAAACCCAATCTCTCGTATATATGAAATGAAAAACCCAGTTCAAATGCCAAACCCAGATCAAATCAATGAAAGCAAAGTAACTGCCATCTACAACTCAACTCAAACCCTTTTCAAAGGTCAATACTCTTTTCAATTGAAGGGTCACAAAATACAATAAAGCTTCCAAGCAGCAATCCTGATGAAAGCAATACTCTTTCTTTTCAACTGAACTGAAACCCCTTCGCCTTTCGGCTCAGCTCTTCGCCCCTGGCGCCTATCTTTTCAATTCAATGGGTATTACTTCCAAACCCCTCTAGAACTGAATGAAAGTGGCAGACCTCTCCTTATAAGCTAGGAGGCAGACTGAGAAGGGGGATATGCCTATTCAATTCAAGCACCACTCTCTTGTGTCCTACCCGTTCGAGTCCCTCTACTCACCTCAACTCAAATCAATTCAAGGGTGCCTCTCCTCTATACTCATAGAAAGCCCCACTCTCTTGTGTCCCAGATACTCAAACCCAGTGAAAGGGTTACCCCTGGTTTCGTTGGCCGATGGGGTGCCTCATCTCTATACTAAAATCAACTGAACTCAAACCCCTCGTCAACTCTGAGATAAAATACCTATACTCTTTGAACTACTCAACTCAACTCAATTGAATATAAGTTACTGCCCTCTACAGATCAAATCAACTCAATTGAATATAAGTTACTGCCAGTGAACTACAATAGTCAACCCCAGCCATAGAATAGGAACTCAAACCCAGTTCAATAGAAGTCACTGCCAAACACCCTTTCTCTATATTCCTTTGTAACCCCTCCTAAGATGAAATCTCTATCCTGAATTCAAGGTAAAAAGGTATTAATGCCTACCTTATCTACTCCCCTCAACTGAAACCCCTCTAGAACTGAATTGAAGCAATAAACCCAGTCTTGACTAGTATGTAGCATCCTTCGCCAGTCCCGAAGCGAGGTCAATTCAAGCACTGGACTGAAATGGAATCTCTATAGTCAATTCAAGCAATAGGTGCCAAACCCCACCATGGAATAGGAACTGAACTCAAACCCCTCTTGAGGTTACTCAAGCAGTCCTTACACTATAGGTTACTCAACTCAATGAAATCTAAGTAACTGACAAACCTCTAACACCAAATACGATACTAAAATCAAACCCCGAAAGGCTCAACCCCAACTCGAAAGGGTGACAAAATACAATTCAGCCTCCAATCACTACCATCAGTACCTCGAAGGTGTGTGTTTGTAGCATAATACTCAATTAAATCAATGAAACCAAGTCTTGAAGAAGGGTGACCCCTCTACAACTCAATTGAGGGTAAAGTACCCCCCGTGCCATTTAGTTCTTTCAAATTCCCTATGACTTCGGAGGCGTACCATTTAGTTCTTTCAAATTCCCTATGACTTCGGAGGCGTACCATTTAGTTCTTTCAAATTCCCTATGACTTCGGAGGTCCGTAAGGCCCAATCATACTGAGAAGGGTGCCTACTGAATTGAAGTACCACTCTCTTCTCTGGTGTGCCACCCGTGTAATACTGAATTCAAGCTTTAGAGTGACTATAATACCTATTAGAAGGTGCCCCAAGCGCAACTATCAATCCTTGAATCCTGGACTAAGAAAGAAACCCGTCCGGGTAGACTACAGACACAAAAGGCTCAACTCCAATCCGATCAATCCTCGAATACCCAATGCCTGAAATCCTGTAATCCCCAATCCGATCAATCCTCGAAGATAAAAGTAACCCATCTGTGTATACCATTGACAGTAGTAAGCAAATAATGCAATGCCCAATCCTTGACTAAACCCCAAGAGCACGCCCCCGTCCTGCACGCGCCCCAAGAGCAAGCACCCGTCCTGTACCCGCCCAAACAGCAAGCCCCCGTCCTGGAATTCTAATTGAGCACGTCCGGCTATGCCAAATAATTAAGGAATTGATCAAACTGGACACGTCCTGGAACATCAATAGTAGTTGTAACCAAATAATTGAATCAAGAATCCCGGAAAAGAGCGAAGCTGATTGCTGCCAATCCGAGATCAAGATACATATCTTTCTCTACTATACGAAATGGAAGTTCAACTCTCTTCTTTGGTGTACGAAATTCAAGCTCAACTCTCTGGTGTACGAAATGGAAGCTAAACTCTCTTGTGTACGAAATGGAAGCTAAACTCTCTTCTTTGGTGTACGACCCGTGCCAGTGCAGATACTCCCCTCCCCTCAATTCAATTCAAGCACAAGAGGTTACTCAACTCAATTCCAGGGTCACCATACTCAAGAGGGTACTCAACCACTCACATCTACTGAAGAACCTGCTATCCCCAATGCAGGACTGGAAGGATACGTCACAGCCAAGCTTCATGAGCATATACAAGTTAAGACCTTTTCAATATACTTAAGCAAAGGTGCCCAAACCCCGACCCCGAGCATGGTGTCTGACTCCCCGAACAGCCAATCTGATTGGAGCATATATATGTTTCTATATTTCTATACGATCTTTCTTCAAATGAAATTCTACAACAACAGGGTCCCCAACCAAAGGCTCAACCCCAACTCAAGGCGATGCCCCATGCGCCACCCGAAAGGCCCAACCGCAACCGGAACTCGAAATGCCATCATTCAACTCCATACCTGTCATTTCGCTCTGTACCCGGTCATCTGTGTTTCTTTGTTTCTTTGCTGCTGTCATTTCGCTGGATTTCATTACCCGCGGAAGTGCTTTGTTTCCGTGCATATGTTTTTCTTTCCGGGTGGCATTTAGCTCTATTTCTGTACCCGCACAAGTGCTTTCCGGATTTCCGGTCACTACCCGGGCATCTGTCTGTCTTTCCGGGTGTCATTTCGCTCTCTTTCGGTACTGTCTTTCCTGGCGTATGTCTTTCTTTCTTTCCGGTTGTTTGAGGGAGTGGTTGGCTAGTCGCCAGCCACTCGCTCAAACACCTCCAAATCGTGTAATCCAGAAACCATAGGAAAACCTATTAATCCTCACTTCGGGGTGGAGGTACTGATGGGAAGCTTGAATTGTATGGATGTGCAGGATGTGCAGGGTGTGCTGATGGTCTGATGGTCGAACTGGTTGTAGTGATGAGTTGTATTAGGCTCCAAACTGCTTGGCTGATGGGCGGATGGTCTGATGGGCTGATGGGCAGCCGTATTTAGGTATTCCTGGATTGATGGTATTGGTTGTAGATGGGAAGGATTGATGGTATTGTAGATGGGCAGGATTGATGGGATTGCTTCAATTCAGTCTTTAGCAGTGGCAACAGTTGAGCTAGGCGAACAAAGAAGAGTAAAGAGTTGATTTCAGTATTCCTTGAATTCAGTTATAGAGGAGAGGGGTGACCCTTTCAGATAGGGTGTTTGTCATTAGGAGTGGTGACCTTTGCGTGATGGGAACACCTGACATGTTGCGTGATGGGAACACCTGACATGTAGAGATGTCAGTGATTGACAATAGCAGATAGGGTAGATGGGTTTGAGTAGAGTATTTTATGAGTATAGCTTTCATTTCGTTGAGGATTGCTTCAATTCAGTTCTAGAGGGGCGAAGAGCTGAGCTGATAGGCGAAGGGGTTTCAGTTGAGTACAAATATAATAAAAGAGTATTCTAAGGACTGGTTCAGTAACCTATATTCTAAGGACTGGTTGAGTCACCTCTTGGGATAGGTATTATAGGGTTTGACAGGAAAAGAGTATAGGTATTTCTTTCGTATCGTATTCTGGCCCCTAAAATAAATTAAATTGTTGAAAAGAGTGGAAGCGGAATTCAGTTCTAGATGGGAAGGATTGATGGTATAGCTTTCGTATTTGGTTTGAGGAGGGGTTGCTCCATGCCAGTAACTTAGATTCAATTCAAATGACTTTAGCTTTCTATGAGTTCTAGATGGGCTGATGGGCTGATGGGCGGATGGGTTTCATTGATTTGAGTTGATAGGCCAGGAGAGGGGTTTTTCAGGGATTTCAGCGGAATGGAAGTCACTTATACTGAAGAGGGATTTGAGCGGAATGGAAGTCACTTCTATTGAGAAGAGAGGGGTGCTTGAATTCAGTTGTACAACAGAGAAGACAGTGGTGCTTGAATTCAGTGGGACAACAGAGAAGACAGTGGTGCTTTCTTTTCGTATGGCTTGAATTTAAGGACAGGATTTAAGGGAGTATTTAAGTATGTTCAGGTTTGAGTATCCTATTTAAGATAGGAGAGACGAAGGATAGCATAGGATAGATGGTATTGCTTGAATCAGGATTGCTGGCCTAAAATAAATATAAATTGGTACTGTTTTGACGTTTCATTTAGATTTTAGGCATTAGGACTGGGTTTGAATGGCTTTATAGGAGTTGTAGATGGGTTTGGAGGTACTGATGGGAAGCTTTCGTATAGAGTAGTTTGACAGGATTTCAGGTACACCAGAGAAGAGAAGAGAAGAGAGTGGTGCTTTCTATGAGTTTACGATGGGCGAGAAGAGAGCTTGAATTGAGTCGTAGAGTTGAGCTTCAATTGATTTGTAGAGTGGTGACCTCAAGACTTGTGTTCGTACTTCTTTCATTGATAGGCGTAGAGAGGGGCACATGGAAGCCGAATGGCAGTAACTGAGATTTAATTTCGTTGATAGGGTATTTCATTGAGTTGAGTAAGGTAGGTCAGGATTGGGGATTGCAGGATAGCTGGTTGTCGATTGAAGGATTGATGGTTGAGTAACCTCTTTTGTTGAGTATAGAAAGATCTGTTTGGCATGTGTCGAGGTGAGTGATTGATTGTATTTCCTTACCTTCTCTTTCAGATGAATTGAATTGAGTTGAGTATTCTATTTGCGTTGTCGATTGTTCATGTTTTTCGTTTCCTTACCTTCTCTTTCAGATTGATCCTTCCTGACCTCGCTTCGTGGCTGTCGACTAGGATTTCTTTATATTCAAGGAGATAAATAGCCCCGAGAAGATAAATAGCCCCTTTGGCGTAGACTAACTGTATATAATATAAGATAAGTACCTCTGCTACGCCTCTTTGAGTCGAAAATAGACCCAAAGGCTATTTCTCTTCTCTGCATAGCAGAGGTATTTATATTATAGTAAGGTGGTTTATTCTACTTAGTCGTAAATAGCCCCAAAGGCTATTTATATGCTCTGCATAGCAGAGGTACAACTCTTATATTATATACAGTTAGTCTACGCCTTTGGGGCTATTTATCTTCTTGGGGCTATTTATCTCCTTAGCCAAAGGGGCTATTTACGACTAAGCCTTAAGTAGACTAATCCACCCTACCTGCATTCATAATATAAGTTCTAATCCGCCTGTATATAATATAAGTACCTCTGCTACCCCTGTATATATATTGGGCAGAGAAATAGCCAAAGGGGCTATTTACGACTAAGCCATACTATAATATAAGTTGTATGACCGAACCTCGTCCTCATTCCTGAGCCGCGTCACTGCTGCTCGCTCCTCCTCCTCATTCCGCTCATGGGCAAAAACTATTCTAAAAACTATTCTATATAATTATCCCCGAACGAATCTCTTATTCAAATCAAACAAACTGAGCCAATCGAATCTCTTATGAATCTACAAAGCTTGACTCTGCTGCACGCTCATCGCTCCTATGGGCATTAGCTAGCACGGCTCATTCAAGCCCCCTAAAATAAATATAAATTCAGCACTTACTATAATGCCAATATATATAGTAAGGGTTGAATAGAACTACTTTTGCAGGCACGCTGTAATCTGCAACTTATTATAGTATGGCCGGCTGCGAGCAGCGTCACTTCGTTCTTTGAACTTAGAAATTATATGTATGGCGGCTGATCTTCATCTCTGCCCGAAGACTCGGAGTCGGAGCACCTAATGCGTAGCACCTGGGCATGATTCTATCTTTGATCTTAGGCTTACCAACTCGGTACCCTTTTTCCCCACTCTTGGTCCTACCGATTGGCACTCCTGGTCATAGTCCTTGAACGAGCTCTGAAGACTGGGACACTACCTCTCTCGCAGCCTATGCCTTTGAGTCGCCTATGCGGATCTTGCTTGATAGTTAGGCAAGAGTCCGCCTTTCCGTCTGCTCTGCCCTCGGCTCCCCAAGCCCATGATCTTCGTTAGCTGCAGCAGCCCATGACTGGTAAACCCTCCTATTAAAGATCTCAGGCACCGCACCTTCCTTTTAGCCGAGCTTCTGTTCGGTGTGACCTTCCTCAAGTCTCTCGTCCCAGACAATATTAATATTAGGTAAGATCTTCTTGTCCGTCACTATCGCTCCGCACCGAAACCGAACAAAACGCGTCATATCTTCGCACCTCTTGTCTACTTCGCCAGGAGTGAATCGGCTTTCCGACTCGCCTAATATAAAAGTAAATTCAAGAACCTAGGTGACTCTTCTCCGCCGTGGTCGATCAGGAACTCGCACCTTCCTCTTTGGCCATAATATAAGTTCCTAGACTCAGACTGACATCAGCGGGCGAGTAGCTGCTTATCCGACCAGAGATCTATGGCACCGACCTCAGCAGCCAGGGACGGGAACTCCTCCTCCGAATCACCGTTCTGAATAGGACCGGAGACTGGGAATCTGACCCGGGATCTCCTTGAACTCAGCCTTGGACCCTCCCCCTCTGCCTTGGGGAAGCAATTCTTTCTCTTAGGCACGGCACTGTGGGGAAGCTCTCTCTAGTCTGATAGCTGTACCGCATCGGGAATAGCACCCGCTTTGATTGGATCCGGGATGGGAATCGAACCCATGATCCGGACTCCCTCATAGGCCTTGAACGAGCTCCTCTGCTGGTTGGACGATGCCTGTCTTCGCTAGCTGGCCCCGGACTCTATCTAGTCGCCTGGCCCACCACCACCATTGGATGAATGGCCCATGTCTCTTGTCTAGCTATGCTGCCAGCAGTTGGATGAGTTGACTAGTCCGGGTCACCCCTTTGCATAAGGTCTCAATCAATTGGCTCAGCCCTGACTTTATAGAGTGATGGAATCATACGACCATCTGAGACACCGAGGGTAATTTATATTTGATTTCGTTGTCTGCCCTTAATTTATTGATCAATGGAAACGATAGGAGAGAATGCAGGTATACCAGTACTTGGATCTCCTGACTTTATTGAGCAAGGGAAACGACCATCAGAGAGACCGATGGTAATTACTATAATATTGACTTTGATCCCCTTTCTATCTTGATCAATGGAAACGATAGGAGAGAAAGCTGGTATAGGGACCCGTGCGACCCTACCCGGAGCTCCCTCACTCTGACTCTGGCGAGATAAGTTCTGAATTTCATAAGCTCGGAAAGCTGCTCACGACCTGCCTAAAATAAATATAAATTAAGAAGGAGAGTAGGAGTGAGATCCATATATAGAAGCAGCGGAATTTATATTTATTTTAGGGCTCTTAGTCGTAAATAGCCCCTTTGGCTATTTCTTCTACTCAGCATAGCTGAGGTCTTTATATCATAGTAAGACGGATTAGTCTACGCCAAAGGGGCTATTTATCTCCTTAGTCGT